>NC_091441.1:124280439-124452939 GCF_964237555.1 Oryctolagus cuniculus
AGTTACAGTTTGCCTAAGGTTACACATGACCACCTCCAGAATGGAGCTTTATAACTTTGATAGCCTTAAATATTGCCAAAAATACTATCACAAATCATTGTACTCTCAAAACAAACTCTTGTTCTTGAGGACTGCAAGATTCCTGACACAAATATTCTAAACCATGACCAAAGAACATAAATGAAAGAATTAAGTCATACTGGAATGCCTACAAACGCTTCCTGGAAGTCTCTCAGGCCTATTTAGGTACTAACACCATCAACACTGCTTTTCCAGGACTTTCTGGCCCAACTGTTGTACACGAGGGTCTTTGCTTATTCACTAAAGATACACCTATGGATGGCAAGTCATGTGTTTTCAAAATCGGAACTTCTCTGAACATCTGAACAAGCTAAATCCCAGGATATCATTTCCTATTTCCTGCTTGAGCCATTGCACCTGCTGCTTTGGCCTGAGTATCTATCTGCTCAACCAGCTTTCAGTGCTCTCTCTCCTTCTCCCTCCCTCTCCCTCCCTCTCCCTCTCCCTCCCTCTCCCTCCCTCTCCCTCTCTCTCTCTCCCTCCCTCTCCCTCTCTCTCTCTCCCTCTCCCTCACTCTCCCTCCCTCTCCCTCTCTCTCTCTCCCTCTCCCTCCCTCTCCCTCCCTCTCCCTCTCTCTCTCTCCCTCTCCCTCCCTCTCCCTCTCTCTCCCTCTCCCTCCCTTTCTTTCTCTCCCTCTCCCTCCCTTTCTCTCTCCTCCTCTCCCTCTCTTTCTCTCTCTCTGTGTCTGCTTCTTAAAAAACAAAAATTTTAAATTAATACAAAGTAGTTCGAAACAATCTACTGATGTGTAGACTGGTACCATAATTCCTCAGGATTTATTTTATTGATTACAATAAAGTTTATATTGGGATGGGAACCTGAAAACATAGTTGAGGGTCACATGAACATGCTAAGGGTATGATACATTTGGAGGGGTACACACTCCCAATTGAAGATCTATGTTAATGCAAACTTTTCTAGATATTAAAATCAACATTTAACAGAAATTACATTAAATCCAACCCTTTTTGCAAAGCATTAAGCTTACTTCATCTATAGGCTAGTTCTGTGCTCGCTTCGGCAGCACATATACTAAAATTGGAACGATACAGAGAAGATTAGCATGGCCCCTGCGCAAGGATGACACGCAAATTCGTGAAGCGTTCCATCTATAGGCTAGTTCTTTATGCTTTAGTTCTCTGTGAAACCGTGTACCTGCAATTATCTATACAATTCAAGCAAGAGAAAGAAGCAGTGGAGGTGTTCATGTAGAAAGAGGGCAGGAAGGAATAAAGAAAGAAAAATCTGCCATAATTATGGGAAATAAGGTAATTTTTTAAAAAACTTCTAAAAATATTGGAGAACATTATTCAGATTTACAGTTGGCACCATTTTTCTCATTTGTGAATTTGGAGAATTCTTGTTAAAACAATGCCCATAGTACTTAACAAATTAACATACAAGATCCATCCCTCAGTTGTCTAACATGTGCTATAACAGGAGGGCTCTCAAATAGTTGCTGTGATTATCTGCTTATGGTTTCCTGACCCCCCTATGGTCACAAACATGTTTGAGACTCCAGAAACACACAACATATCCAACACCCTAACAATAGTTTCAAAACGCACCTCTGATAGAGGCCAAGTTGAACTGTAAACATAGATTGTTCAGCCTTAATCCAGAGACCTAAAGTTTGCTGTATCTGCCTACCCAAGTTTCACTACAACCTACCTGTAACAATACAGCCTCACATTTTACAGTTGCTTTTACTCAACCCTCAAAAGAACTTTGCGTATTAATTTAATTAGGTCCATCCATAAATGAGGAAAATTAAAATCCAGAGGATTAAGTCACCTCATTACTGTAACACATAAGAAGTGACAGTGGTCAAGTACAGGTCCCAAGTATGGTGACTGAAATTCCAGTCCTTTCTCAACCATGTGAGAGTCCCCTCTTTATGTCAAAAACAAATGGTTGACACTGTGTGAAGGTGGAAAGTTTAAAATGGCACAAAATAAACTCAGTCTTTCTCTATAAAAGAAAAATGAATCTTTTAGAATCATCAGCTGGTGGTTTGCTACAAACTTGGGCCCAGAGCTTCCCCATGTGGGATTTTGTCCATTTTAATCCCTCACTTTTATCTATTCTTGTTGAATGTGAATGACACAAAACCAGATTCCCCACTTCCGCAGTCTCTCCACATAATCCAGGCATCAGACAGGAGCATGAAAGGCATCCTGTGCTCCCTTCATTATTCAGGGAGTGCTCAGAATTCATCATCCCAGAGAGCCTCTGATCCTTCAGAAACAAGCCCTTTCGGAAGCTGTTCCTCCAGGGGCCAGCTGGTCATGCTGCACACGTGTTAAGTACCTACTTCACACAGCTCCTTCTTGGGCCTTTATAACATGGCAGTAGACACAGGGAAGATGAGCAGGAAAGGAAAAGAGCAGACAGGACCCACCCAAAATAAAACCAAGCAGCAGAAAACAGCAGTGCAGCCCCTTCCATTGAAGAGACCACAAATGTGACACGGGAGTGGAATTGCACCTCATCACATCTGGGATGTAGGGAGGAGACAGTGGGACATAGGCAAGCAATCTGTTTTCAAGTTCAAGAGAGAAAAAAAAAGTTGAAAGATTAAGTTCTAAATTGCATGCAGTCAACATTTTCTGTTTTTTCTTCTTCAAGACCACATTTATTCTGATCCCAATGGCAACAAATCCAATAAAATCCAATGTTTACTTCATAATTCCACCAAGAGTGGACAAAATATGGTATCTTGGTGTTGAATTCTAGAAAATTCAATCACAAGGCTCCTTCCTCCCATCTCTCCAAATCCACAAGTAATTTCTGCAACACACAAGGTTCTACACACTGTAGAATGGACTCAGTTCTCAACAGTCAACTCTCCTCTGGACCCTGAAAGTCTGGTGGTTGGAGAAAGGTAATATTCAGTGGCAATTTCCTGCATTGGTTATTCACTTAGTAGGCCTGGAGTGGCTGCAACTGAATTGGCCTCTGTATTTTAGCAAAAGATTTATGGCAACTTATCAGCAAAAGCATGGGGAAACTGGCTGGTCAGAGAACCTTTTGTGAATGACATTTTCTCTTGCCATTTTTTACACATCATTGCTCAAAATTAATGAAATTTCTGAAGGACATAATAATTATAAAAAAAGATTATGAAAGACTTTTAATAAATTGTATTGGGCATAAAACATGTTGGCAGAAATTACAGTTAATCAGAAGTGGTTGTGCTGCCACCCTAGAAGAGAGAGCAGAATCCCCAGGAAGCAGCACATGGGGCCAATGCAAGAATAAGTGTCCACTGTGTTGGCTGCTTGCAAAATCACACAATTAATCAGTGTAAACCGACTCTCAGCAAAGCACACTGCAGGGCTGCTGATAACCATTAGGCTGCACAGTGTATTAAAGAAAACTTTAATGAGCTCCCATGAGAATCTAAAGATTTAAATCACTTTTTTTCTCCCTAAAAGAGCATTTTTATTCCACTTAATGGACATTACTTTCCAAATCTGATACATATACGGTCAAATCCACTTTTAAAGCAATCATCAGGAACCAGAAGGCAGTCTATCTTGTGACTAAAATATACTGATTTCAAAGTAATACAGGATTTAGAAATCTACACAGGATGCACCTTATCATCCTCTTGGAGCTGATAGCGATCTATTGCTACCTCATATCACTGGGCTGTCACAGGGCTGAGGAGTCATCACAGAATTACTGGGTTATCACACCTTGCACCATGTGCATGCCATTTATGTTAGCTATAGTCTGCCTTATTGCACAGAAAACATAAATAATTAGTTAACTAGGCTTATTTTAAAATACTTCCATTATACATGGATATGTATTCAAAGCACAGAGACTATGTAAAGATGGCCACAGACATGTGGAAGTGTTCCATCATACACTTAACATTTGAGCTCACCACTATGCATGGGTCACACAGAAAAATGGTTCCACTGGTGGTTGGGATTAGCCTTTAAGCATTTATCCTTCAATTCTCAGACTTAATAGAACCCTATCCAAAAGCATGTTGCCTGGATAGGATAGGAAAGAATTTTTAAAACACCGTCTGTGTTTTTACTACGTATTGAATTGAATTGAAACTGCCCTGAAAAAAATATTTTGTTAAAACTATACATTCTAATAGCAACATTTTTATAAAAATTTATTTACTTATTTGAAAGGCAGAGTTACAGAGAAGCAGAGAGAGAGAAGAGAAATTCCATCTGCTAGTTCACTCCTCAAATGGCCTCAACCACCGAAGCCGTGCCGATCCAGGAGCTTCTTTTGGGTCTCCCACGTGGGTGCAGGGGCCCAAGGTCGTGGGCCATCTTCCACTGCTTTCCCAGGCCACAGCAGAGAGCTGGATCGGAGGTGGAGCAGCTGGGACTGGAACTTGCATCCAAATGGGATGCCAGTACTGCAGGCAGCGGTTTTACCCACGACGCCACAGCGCTGGCCCCCAATAGCATCATTTAATTTGGTCTTGATTTCCTCTGAGTCCTAATTCTTTAATCCAACTACAGTCTTGTAGCTCCATCCAAGCAGTTTGCTTTTTTCATAAAGCTCTACACCAAAGTAAATGGATACATGGATGGACTGACGGATGGAAGGACAGACCAACACAGAGGGACTGACAGTAGATGAACAGAGAGAGAGAAGGAGGCGCACTGCCATCTGCCTCTCCACGCCCCTCGGACAGCACTGACTGGTTTTCCTGGTGTTGGCTCTGCTGCTGGAAGTCCACATCAGACTGCCAACACTGGAGCAAAACCACTCACAGGAAGCTAAGAGCAACCAAGCAGGTACCTCAAGGAGTAGAAAATGCAAAAAATCAAGCAGAGGTAACAAGAGGAAAACTGAAGAGAAGAAAAGAACATACATGTGCCAGGGGTGGGAGGGAGCTATTCACCTGAGCGGCCGGAAGGCTTCGGTGTGAGAGAGAGCAATAGAGTTTTAACACTGCATTAACACTGTCCACCTGTCCACTTGTGCAGCTGTCTCTGATACACTTTCATTTCTGTCCCATGCTTTTTGTATCTCTTCCTACATACGAATCAAAATGAGTCAGGCTTCAGCCCTTGTTTTTATGTAAAGGTCACTGGGGAAGTTAAGTGTTTGTGTTTACTCTTCAGTTCAGACACGCACGACTCTCCCAGTTAATCACTGGAATGGGCGCTGAAACTTGCACACAGGCGTAGCACTGTCACTTTAAACCCTAGTGCTTTCTTACATTACATAAACATTCATTTTACCTATGAAGACTCCCGGTGAAATTATTTACCTAAATTAATAGGCACAAATAAACCTGCCATGCACTTCAGCTTTCACCAAAAAATTTCCCTGTTCTCAAAAGAAAATATTTTGACAAGGACTAACCCACCCTTCTTACTCTGTTTTAAAAACTCTCCCATAGGAAATCTGTTCAGAGAAGAATCTCTTCACTGCATCATCTGCTAAACACTGGCTTGAAGGGAAGCACTTTGGAAAACGGAAGACAACGCTTGTAAATGCAAATGCTAAAGAATCTTCTCTAAGAAGTCCTGGAAATACTTCCACCTCAAAAGCCTAAAAGCACTCATCACTGCTCTCCTGACCTGTTCTTAACTTTCCCCCTCTTGAGTCCAGGAACTCAGGAAAACACAGTCGGTGTCAGCTCCTAGACAGAGGGGTGTGTGAGAGAGTGGGTGTGGCCTGTCTTGTGTTTTAGCCAGCTTCCAGTTTTGTTTGATGAGCTGCCTCATAAGAAATAAGACAGATGTACTTTAAGAATGGATCCAAGCTTACTGGAGAGATCCCTGACTTATGTTCACTTCCAGACCTCATGCATGTTAGCCCCTGGGGATCCTGTACAGGGGTCAGGGCCACTTCCATCACTGTCACTGTCCATCTGCGAGCCATCTGCCTCTGCGAGGGACTGGACACTCCCTGAGGGCGAGTCCACCCTGCCCTGCTCACTGTCGCTGCTGAACTCAACAGCAGGTTGGCAGATACTCACTCAGTGGTCAGTAACTATGTGCTGAAGGAACAAAACCCTACAAACATGTTTCTCCTCTAGTCTACCCATGCCTAAGATAATCCTTTTGAGTTCTTTTCATTGGACTTTTGGGTTTTTACCTCTCACTTGGTTCTGCAATTCGATGCAGCTACAATGGTTTTTGATGTGTCACATGGTTCTGATAATATGTATTTTTCAATCTACTTGAGAAGCAGAGAGACAGACCCCACCCCCTAAATTCTCACATCTCAGGCCACCACCATCAGGAAGCAGGGACTCAAGCCATGTATTTCATGGATGGCAGGAATCCAATTACCTGATCTGTCATCTGCTGCATCCCCATGCCTGCATTAGCAGGAGGCTGGAACTGGGAGCCAGACCAAGCACTGAACCCAGGCACTCCAATATGGAAGGCAGACATCTAAGCCACTGGGCCAAACACCCACCCTGGTTCTAGATAATATTAACAGTGGCAGCAAACACAGACTAAGCAAGGATGTATGGTGGTCACTGGCCTAACAGTTTTTAAACAATAACTCACGTAGTAACTGAGAGAGGGCCTATTCCTTAGGCCTCAGACAGTCCTAGAAATTGACTATGCTGAACGGAGATCGACTGTCACAAGAGATGAAGTAGCACCCATGCAAAGTCACTCCAGCTTGTGAGTCAGCAGTCAGAGGGCGTCTGTTCCCACCCTTCCTTCCTAGTGCAGATTTGTGTTCCCAAAGCCCTCACTTAGGAGTTACTGTTTTATAGCAGATGGTGATAGTGACAGACCATAAAACTTTCCCTAAAATACCTTCTAACTTTATGGCTATTTCCATCCAAAAACAGCTTGAAGACTGGAGTGGTGACTGAAACAATGATCTCTCCCTATGTCTGCATCCCAAGTCCTGGGCCCTGTGGATTTGTCTTTGCTGATGGCATTAAATGGTGAGGGGGTTGAAGTGGGGGTGCTCCCTAGATATTGGGGGAGGCCACTGTGACCTGAGGAAGGCAGCAAGGTCACAATCTGAAAAGGTGATGGCAGGACAGAGCACAGAGAGACGCTGGCAGCTGCCCCAGGGCTGGCACTGAACATGGAGGAAGAGTCCAGGGATGCACGTAGCATCAACAACGAGGAAAGACAAAGCAGCAGACCTCCCTGTGTGTGTCAGCTTTTCATCTGTCACACAGCTGGGACAACAACTGATAGTATAGAAAAGGCGAGGTAGCTCAGTTTTGGAGGTTCCAATCTTCCAGGTCTGAAGGCATCCGGTGAGGTGAAGGGGGCGGTGCCTAGGGTGGAGGAGGAGAGACTCTGTGGCCAAACAAGGAAGCAGGGGGTGGCTGGGCCCACACAGACTTCCAGCCCCCTGGCAAGAACTTCCCTGCAGGGCCACACCCAGTGATCTAGATCGTCTTTCCAGAACACGCCCAGGGATCCCAGGAATTCAACCAGGCCCCACCTGGATATGTAGCCCCACCTTAAATGCAGAAACAACACAAAAGTGTCTATGCAATTGTTATTTCAAATCAATACGAATATTTTGTCATATTTTTCTCAGAATTCCCTTTTTAAGTTAATAATATATAAAAAAATTAAGTTGATTCCCCTTAAATCTCTCTTCCAAATCCACTTTACTTCCTGAAAGAACCAATGTCATTAATTTAGTGTGAAAATCATACATTTTTATATTTTTCAACGACAATACACAGTCATATGAGTTCTTTTTCATTCACTCATGGTATCGATTTCAGACTTGCTTTTTTCATGTAAGCTGTTGTTACTGCAGTCTACACTCAGGACCAGCATTTTGGTGCAGGAAGTTAAGGGGATTCCTGCCATGGAGTTCCAGGCTCTTGATTTCAGCCTGGCCCACCCCTGCCTGGTGTGGCCATCTGGGGAGTGAACCAGCAAATGGGACATCTCTTTCTCTGTGTGTCTTTCCTTCTCTCTCTCTATAACTCTCTCTTTCACATAAATAAATAAATCTTTTTTAAAAAGATTTAGATTTAGGTCACTCATTTGAACCATTCACGGAAGTTAACGTGCATATATAAAATATATACGTATATACATATACACATATAAATATTTCAAACTATGTCTTCATCCCTTTTTGAGACATTTAGGTTGTTTCCTGTTTTGCATCTGCTCATGGGTGCGTGGCACACATCTGCATGTCTCTCCCTGCACACACAGGTGAGCTTTTTCTCTTGGGTGACTGTGCAGTGGTGGAAGGGCTGCAGTCCTGCAGACACGTCACAGGGCACATCTTCAGCCTCACCAGCTCCTGTGAGACCCCCTGCCTCTCCCCCTGATGCCGGGACAGCAGGAGTGCCTCCACTTCCTGACACCCCCACAGCATTCCCTAGTGGTGTTTTCACCATGACATCCAGTGAAACCTAACAGCTTCCTCATTTTGTTTTTTATCTCAGACTATTGAGACAAAACTCAATGAGTACTAGAAAATGCATACAGCTGAGAAAACATCAAATGCATAAAACCTCAATCTTCAACCCCACCCAACCAGTCCTTAAAACCAAGGGTCTCACTTTTGTCACTTCAACTTTGCCCTTTCTAGGGTATCATGGGTGAAATCACACAGTCTGCCAACTTCTCTCATTTGTACCCCTATTGGGAGCCACTGGAGCTGTTGCAGGCACCTCTGTCTCAAACTAAACAAACACAGAATTGTGCCAAATTGTCGCTCCCCATCTTCGTGGAGGAACGACACTAAACCCTGCCTAGGCTTCATATCCGAGTCACGGCACCATTATGTCGCTCCCCGTCTTCGTGGAGGAACGACACAGGACCCTGCGCTGTTCTTTTGTCTGCTCGGCCCTCCCCGGGTTTGCTACCGTCCCTTCCACCTCCGTGGAAGGGCGGTTCCCCCTGCCACTTTCCCCACTTCCGCGGGGGAGCGGCACACCGCCGGCCGGCTCTCTCGGGGGCTGCTCAGGTGTTCCTGGTGCATGTTGTCTCTCTCCTCCTTTATAGTCCTCTTCCACCAATCCCAACTCTGCTACCCACACGCCGAGTACGCTGCTCTCCTCCAATCAGGAGCAGGATCAGCTCCTGCAGGTCATCACTCAAGTTGGCGAGAGGCAGCTGCGTAGAAGTTGTTACTCCCTTCTCAGAGCCATATTGTGGGAGAGCAGATGCATAGAATAAGTCTTAATTCGAGTAACAGTCTAGTCCGAGTTACTCCCCACACCAAATGTCCTCAGAATTATAATTTAACCCTTACTAAGGAAAAAGGTCAAATACAACTAAAACTATTTTATTCTAGTACTTCAATTTAAAGTCGTAACATCAAAACATCAGTTTTTAAATAGTATCTCATTCATTTTATACTTCTAAAATAGAAAGGTATTTTTTACAAGCATTTTTTGTTTAAATTTTCTGCCATATTTTGCTGGGTAGCTAGTTTCAAATCCTATACTCATATTTGAAATATCTCTAAAGGTACCTAGTCTCATATAGAACATGCATTATACCAATTCCCAAAGATTAGACTGGTAATTGACAAATTTCATGAAACTGATTGATTCATGGAACCAGCAAGTAAAACATCACTAACAATGCTGAATGTTAAAAACATTCAGAAATCACAAAATGGCAAACTTAGAAGTGATTTCATTACTGGATCATTCGATAGACAGCACCGCACCTTTTCCCAAACTCAGGTTATGGCTGTCAAGAGAGGCGTTGTGATGAACAGTCCCAGCCTGTGGTGACTGCTGGCTGTGCAAGGGACAGGCGTCCCTCTGCCTGCACTTGCGACCCTCTGACAACAAAAAGCTGCAAATCTTAGGCAGGTGCTGACATCACGAACAGCATGTCTGCCTTGCCAATCTCCCTACTTTACAAAGAAAAGGCAGGACTCAAGCCAGAGCCTTTGGCCAGCAGGCAGCAGCCTGCGGCTGGACTGTAATGACCTCAGGTTGCCAAGCATGTGGTTAATATTTCTACGGTCTAGGCACTGTTTGCCTCTGACACTGGTGTTTCATTTACAGTCATGAAATAAAACCTCCATTTTAAGTCAAGGGGTTCTTTGTTTATGTGCGTGTGTGTGTTTAGCAAGTCGGTTAAAATTCAAGTGAATTGCAGCAGGCAGCACAGAGATACAACCCCAGCAGCCAGGATGGTGAGCCAGGAGAGGACAGAGAACTAGGTGACTGAGGAGGGAGGACAACAGGAAATCTGAGAAGACAGAGGGGTCTCCAGGGTTACAGGGACATGGCGTGGGATGGGGGAGCCGAGCCTGGCTGGACGCGGAAGCCAAGCTGACAGCTACTTGGCCTGCAAAGCCGAGGAGGATTTTCAGGAAGAAACATCTCAGCCAAAGTGACAGCAGGAAGAGGGATTTTGACAGTGACATTTAGGCCTCAGTGGAGAAGAGTGGCTGCAAGAGGCCAAGGTCCAGCAAGGGAGAGGCTACAGCGTGGTCTGGCAGTGAAAAGCCTCCACGTGAGAAGAAATAAACCTGAATGTCACAGAGAAGGCTGAAGCAGGGTTCGTGATCCCCAGAAAGTGGAGAAAGAACAGAGTGGGCAGAAGTCAGCAAAGCACTGGAGCGGGAGTGGAGAGAGGGTGCTCCCCGCGTAGTGAGAATGGGCTTTGTGACTTCAGGGGCAGCGGTGGACACATCTGGAGGCTCCGTGAGCTTTTCTTGCTCCACAGACCACAGCTTAAAGCCACCAACTGGCTTCAGAGGCCTCAGCTGCTGCCACTTCCCCTCCAACCAGTTACCACGGCCCCCTCTGCCATGCTTTACGCCTCTGACCTGAAATCTAAGAAAGCAGAGTGTAATATTCATAGGCACTTAGGTTATAGAATCTAACACTTAGAATTTCCAATTTTCCGAATAAGGAAACCTTTCATCAGTGGCTAGATGATCCAGCATTAAAATAAGACAAAAGCAGACTTGCTGAGTTCCAGCTCCCCTGGCCTAGAGCAGGAGTACTAGTACTACTTGCCTCACTGCTGCCTCTGGTCACCCCTCAGAAAACTAAGAGGAACCACGTAAAACTCAGTGTCCCTGTCAAATGCAATTCACAGCATCAGTGGCACAGAATTAAGCTCACTATACCACAGCATTGCAGGGTTACAAATACTGCATTTGGCCTGTTGAAGTAGTTTTTGAAATACTAAAAATACAGTGCAGTGCTCTACAAGGAGTTCTGGCAAGACTGCAGGGCAAAACCTGCATCCCCTCTATGGGAAATGTGGGCTAAGGCTTCCAAAGCTTGACAGCCGCAGTCACATGGCTCCTTCCCAAGCACCAAGAAAAGAAAGAATGTGGAGCCAGGATTCAGGGAAATGCAGATGCAGAGGCAATGGGAACAGAAAGAACCCTCACCAGGCATGGCCGCAGGTCTTCACGGTTACCAGATCATGGAGCAGAAAGACAGCCCAAGTCCTCTTGGCCCCCATCTTGCTCTGTGCTTTCATAGCACAGCAGGAAGACACGGGAGCAACCACTGTCCTCCCATCGGCCCCCTCTGCACCACAGCCATGCTGCTGAGGGCCACAGGTGAGGGAGTGCCTCTCCAAGGGCACCATCCTCACGTCAAGGCAGAAAGCCAGCCTGCCTCCCTCTCACAGGCCAACAGAAGGCAGCAGGAAGCCCCTCTGTCCTCACGCCTGGCTCCTGTCCCCTCCTTGCTCCTGACACTGGGGTTTCCCCTCGGCCCTTCTGCCAAGGGACTCCCAATTCTCCCAAGCCCAGACCACTTCCAAGTTAGGAGAGGGAAAAGCATCAGAAAAGCCCATCCTGCCCAGTGTTCCCATCCAGCCCAACACCTCCTTCCTCTCATTGTGATCCCTCTTTCCAGATGCAGCCATGAGACCTCGGGCTGCCTAAAGTTCACCACCCATCACTCTTCTAAGTCAAACTGATATTGGCAGGCAGACAAGATCAAATCGATTAGATTTGTAAGCTGGAGACCACACCTTCGTCCTTCCCCCTGTGTGATATGTAACCATTCCCCTTTGGAAAGCATATGAAAGATATGGAGGGCCCATGGCTTGCTCTCTGCCTTTGCATTGCTGCCCGTGCTAAGCTACCTGTGGCTGACCACAATCATACGCTCGCTCCACGTGGCACCTGGCCCGCTCTCTGCCTAGTAAGGACCCAACTTAGCTTCTAGACTGCTTTCTCCCCTAATTAAAGCCCTCACTTTCCTGTGCATTTCTCTCACTGAATAAAACACTTAAAACTTATCATGTTGCATAGTCTACTTGTGCTGATATTCAGAATTCTTCTCTGAACAGATAGCAAGAACCCACAGATTAAAAATTATTAATAAGGCTGGATGATATCAAAACTGGGGGAGGGGGCAAAAGAAGTGTTCCCTGGAACAGAGTGGCTTTCCTACCTGTTGCACATCGTCTCCCCCTTTGTAATCAATCACAGGTGAGAATGACAGGTGTCAATGAGCACAGCTTTCTTTCTATTTCTTCCCCCAGGAAGGTGACTAGATGTGTGCCATCTATGAATCTGGGCTGTCCAGGACCAGCCTTTAAAAGAACTGAGACACTTCCAAGTCAGACTCTTGAGCCCTGAGCCAACTTGCAGAAAGTTCAAGGACTTTGCTAGAAAGACCAACAGGGGAACTGAGGCTATGAGAGCAGGAAGAGGCCTCCAGCAGAGTTCAGCCATCCTTCCACAGGACCACACATTTGAGGAGACCACCGGCCCACCCCAGCCACCCTCTGAACACCACACAAGGCCTCAGTTGTCACCAAGTGAGCAGTCACCCGCTGAGCCAATGCCTGAACTCCTGACCCACAAAGTCTTAAGATTTCAAAGGCAGTTGTTGCTGGAAGGTATCATTTGGCATCAAATGAATCAATGTCCCTCATGTATCAAATAAAGGGTTACCTGGACGCATTTCAGGACCATTTTTGTCATTTCTCCTCTTAGCTCCACACAGGATGCAGGTGCTTTACTTCCCAGTACAAGCAGCACATGGTCTGTTTACTTCCCTGCTGATACCCCAAGAGTCTTATATCAAAAACACAAACTACTGAGTTCTTAAAGAGCTTTAGACCATATGGTGAATTCCCCCACACAATATTCAACAAAACTAATGCAAAAGCAGCACGAGTCCATCTTCAGAAGACAAGGGAACCATAAGAGCATTTACCAAGTGTTGTCAGTGATGGTGGTGACAACCACACTCGAGGCACTAGCAGTGGACAATGCACAGTCCTACTTGCAGGGGCTGGCATGTGGTGCAGCCACTGAGTCACCACTGGAGATGCCTGCATCCCTTAAGGGAGTGCCTGGTTCAGGCGCCTGCTCCTCTGCTTCCGAGCCAGCTTCCTGCCGATGAACACCCCAGGAAGGCAGCAGCGATGGCTCAAGTATTGGATCCCTGCCATCCACATGGGAGATCCAGGTTGAGTTCAACTTTTTGCTTCAATCTGGCCCAGCCCTGCCTGTCTTGGGCATGTGAGGAGTGAACCAGCAGATGGAAATGCTCTCTCTCTGTCTATAGATAGAAAGATACATAGATAGAGATATAATCTTTTTATTATTATTTTTAATTTGACAGGCAGAGTTAGAGAGAGAGAGAGAGAGAGACAGAGAGAAAGGTCCTCCTTCCGTTGGTTTACCCCCAAAATGGCCTCCACGGCTGGCGCAGTGTGCCAATCTGAAGCCAGGAGTCAGGAGCTTCCTCCTGGCCTCCCATGCAGGTGCAGGGGCCCAAGCACCTGGGCCATCCTCCACTGCCTTCCCAGGCCACAGCAGAGAGCTGAACTGGAAGAGGAGCAACCAGGACTAGAACTCAGCGCCCATATGGGATGCCAGCGTCACAGGCAGAAGATTAACCAAGTGAGCCACAGCGCTGGCCCCAAGAGATATAATCTTTCAAATAGACATATCTTTCAAAAATATAAGTAAATTTCAAAATTTATTTTTTAAACTACTTTGTAATTTATTAATGACTCAGGAGCACTCTGCAGTCATCATGACTCCTGAGTTACCTTTTGTTAGCCTCTCCATCCCTCCTTACTGAAGACAGAGTAGCTGTGGATGAATCTACAAGATTTCACCTCTCTCCTTCAGTTTATGCTCTGTCATCAGACAGTTATACTTATTAGAATGGTTCTAAATTATGGGTGAATAGTTACTAAGAAAGTTATTTCTATAATAAAACAGTGAATTTTTGCAGGCCATGATAAGGACTCTTTGGTTCAACTTTTAAATACTGGGCTAGAATTTAAATACTGGAATACTGTTGATAAATTAGGGCAGGATCACGACAGTCATGGATTAATTTTTGATATCCTCATTTACAGTAGTGAAAAATGAGCCCTGTTCTGGCAACATGCAAGAAATAGTTACACTAGGGGCCGGCAGGGGTGCAGCGGGTTAAAGCCTTGGCCTGAAGCATCGGCATCCCATGTGGGTGCCGGTTCTAGTCCCGGCTGCTCCTCTTCCAATCCAGTTCTCTACTATGGCCTGGGAAAGCAGTACAAGCTGGCCCAAGTCGTTGGGCCCCTGCACCCACATGGGAGACCCGGAAGAAGCTCCTGGTCCCTGGCTTCAGATCAGCGCAGCTCCGGCCGTTGCGGCCATCTGGGGAGTGAACCAGTGGATGGAAGACCTCTCTCTCTGTCTCTACTTCTCTCTGTAACTCTATCTTTCAAATAAATAATAAAGTGAATAACAAATAAATAATAAATCTTAAAAAAAGAAATAGTTACACTACTTTGTATCAGCCTATATTTTAGAACATCTTCACAGATCAAAATAAACTGGGACTGAAGGAATTCAAAGCCATATATTAATTACAGTCCTTCGGTCATTTGAAATCTAGTCTGTGTAATTCAAGACTCCAGTTTTATTTTCTAATGTCTGTGGATCGGGGGTAGCTGTGTAATCGCTTCCATCTTCCACATGAGCAGGAACAGTGCGCTGTGAGCCGTGCACACATTCCCCTCTCGCTGGAACACTCACAACCACCAGAGGAGGCCCACTTCACTCACCATGCCAGCACCTGCTAACCAAGAAGATGCACTCTTCAAAGACAAGCAGCTGCAATGCAAATCTGGTTGAACAGAAACCTAGAACTCGGCATCCTGCTCCATTCCTAGGGCACAGAGATCGGAGTATAGCCAAACCTGTCTCTCACAGTGGAGCTTTCTGCAGAAGCAGAGGACCCAATCCGTATCTGAAATGGACTTGGGAAACGGTAGCACTACTGTCCATTGACGCCAGCTCTAAATTTGCAGGGCAGAGGAAATGGAGGGTAGGCTTGTTTGAGGCAGTAAATATGAGGCTGTCCAGACTGTTTTAGTGTTAAATACAATGATGGGTTTTTAATGGCTGCTGTACAAAATCACACTGGAGAAAAATGGTTTATTAGTAATAATAATAACTGGCACCTTCATCTTCAAAGCACTGTACAAACATCAGCTCATCAATCCTCCAACCGCCAGGGGAGGCAGTGGTGAATGCCGTTTCTACCCTCAGCTTACAGCCGTCGAAACAGGAGCAGGAGGGGAGTGACCAAGTTTTCAATAGATGCTTTTATGTGTGAAAGTCAATTTCCAATTCAAACAGCTCATATCAGTTTTTAAACGTGGCTGGATGACATCCACTCTGATGCCTTTTTCTTTGAGATGACAGTGGCTTAGGTCAAATCTAATCTACTCAAACTTGACTCACAGAAGCACCCATGTGTTGCACCTGAATTACTCAATGCTGGTCCCTTATTATTACTTGAAGCAAATCAACTGTGTTCAAAACCTATTGATGAGCCCGGCGCTGTGGTGCAGTGGGTTAAAGCCCTGGCCTGAAGCATCGGCATCCCATATGGGCATCAGTTCTAGTCCTGGCTGTTCCTCTTCTGATCCAGCTCTATGCTATGGCCTTGGATAGCAGTAGAAGATGGCCCAACTTGGGCCCCTGCACCCACATGGGAGACCCGGAAGAAGCTCCTGGCTTTGGATCAGCACAGCTCCGGCCATTACGGCCATCTGTGGAGTGAACCAGTGGATGGAAGACCTCTCTATCTCTACCTCTCTCTGTAACTCTCTTTCAAATAAATAAAATAAATCTTTTAAAAAAAAAAAACAAACAAAACCTATTGAGCCCAAATCAATCACATGCAGAAACTTCTATACTTTGGAGAAGCATACAGTGTACACCTTTGAAATCTGGCTCCTCTTGAGAACTGCAGAGGTCACAAAGCAATACGCAGTTAAGGTCAAACTTAAACATCTTTGTTTTGGCTTTCTACTTTTACCCATTCATTCATGTCTTCTTTATGGAAAGAAAACAATGTATCTGTGGGCAGTGACCAAAACCTGAAATAACAGATGGTGAAACTGTTACCTTCGTTTGATGCTTTACATAACATAACTATTACACTGTCACTCGGCTTTCAGGAATGATACCTATACTATGCAAATATGGAAAAAAAATTAACATTTACTACTAAGTACCCCAAACCAAAATATCAAGAACCTCTCAAAACTGTCTAATAAATTGACCATGCCTGCAATACAGGTACATTTCTTTCCTCTAAAGGTTTGTCTTAATTGACTGCTGCTATTAATTGACTGTACCATAATCTTGACTGGCATCATTTCAAGCCACTTCAAATGGCCAAGCTAGGACACAGCATCTGCCATTGTCAACTATTCCTATTTCAACTTGGAAGGCAGAAATTCACACCTCTGTGGAAACACCAATCATGTAATGTAACCAGTTACAGTGGTAAAGGGAACCTCTGCATATTGATATCATATCAAAAACACGTGTTTGGTCTGCCCCAGCCCCAGCTGTTGCATTTGGGAAGTGAATCAGTGGATGGAAGATTGTGCTCTCTGCCTATCTGCCTGCCCTTCAAATAAATAGAATAAAAAAATTTAAAAAGAAAAAATATTTCTTCCAAGGAAAAAGAATTGATAAGGATGGCAAGAAAATGCTTTGAGGAGGGCAAGGTTGGGTTCTGCCTGTATTTAAGGTCAGGATCCAGTGTAGCAAAGACAAGAGGGTCAAAAGCTTCTAAGACATGATGTTGGTGAGCACACAATTCCCGTTCTCTGCCCTACTCCTACATAATTCTTCCACAGCACTCCCTCACCCTAAGCTTTTGCATTCAGGGCTGTAAAACCTCTTTTTAATGCCCCATTCCTGGGACAGGTGTGCACCACCTTAGCAGGATTACTGCTACATCCACTTTTGCCTGTTTACCTGGAGAACAGTGTGAGGACCATAGCTGGAGAATCCTGCCAGTCAAGGGGCACTGATGGGCACCATGCCTTTCGGAAATCAAACCCAGAAGAGAAAAGCTGTGGGGAGGAAGACAGTCTAGGGGCAGCACAGAGCAGTGGCAGGTAGACTGGGTGGTATCCCCAGTGCTGAGCTAGCACCCTCCTCTGCTTCCTGCAAGCTAGACCTCAAGGCTCTGGACAAGCACCTTCTAGCTTACAACAGGTGTCATGATGACAGCACTTTCTTCAAAGTACTGATGCAGAGGCTGCAAACCAGCACAGGATTAATGACAGTGTCGTCCAAGTGCCTGCTGGTCCAGCCCTACCCCATCTCTAATGCCAAGTACTCCACGTAAGTTTTTTTAATAACTGGCCATTCTTGTGGCTGGCACTGTCCCACAGCAGGTAAAGCTGCCACCTGCAGTGCTGGCATCCCATATGGGTGCCAGTTCGAGTCCCGGCTGCTCCACTTCCGATCCAGTTCTCTGCTTTGGCCTGGGAAAGCAGTGAAAGATGGCCCAAGTTCTTGGGTCCCTGCACCCACGTGGGAGACCCAGAAGGAGCTCCTGGCTTCAGATGGGTGCAGCTCCGGCTGTTGCAGCCATCTGGGGAGTGAACCAGTGGATCAAAAATCTCTCTCTCTCTCTCTCTCTCTGCCTCTTCTTCTCTCTGTAACTCTGACTTTCAAATAAAATAATAAATCTTTTAAAAAAAGAAATTTGTCGTTCTCTTTGTCTCATTGAATCTGCAACAAAGATAAAGCCAAGTATCACAGTGTTGAGCAGGCTTATAAAATATAATCTCCCTAGGTTTGGACAGGGCTACCCCCAAGCCTGGAAACATAACTGGTCATGTGTTCAGGGTTTCCCCAGATTTGTGACAGCCTTCAGTTTACACACTGAGTGTCGATTTCCTTAAAAAAAAAAAAAAAGATTTACTGTCAGTTGTGAAACAGCCCTCTAATTTCAAATAAGGAAATGTGGAAGCAATAGAGTGGGCTAGGACCCGGGTTACAAATCATGTATTTGAGCTTTCGGGCTGGTTGCCACCTCTGCTATTGAACCTTTTTTCCATCTGTAAGATGGACTAAATTAGATGATAGGCGAAATTTTCTAAAAAGCATGAAGCACTCAAATAATGCCAGGTACTGTGACTCGTGATAGCGATCTTCAGAGAGTCTTCGGAATGAACGGAAGTGTAGTACCCAATGCTGGAGCCTCAGAAAGGCCAAGATCTACCTTCTCGGTTAACCTTTTCTGCACTAGTATATAAGACACCCCACAGTAAACTGATTTGCTGTCGCTTTACATTCTTTAGCAAAGGCTTTTGGCACAATAACAGACTGAGTTCACGATACACTCAACCAGCATCAGACTATTCCAGACCACCACGCTGCCCTCACCCAGGGCACGGCGCATCCCCAGTTGCTTTCCCTAGCATCAGAGTCACCACTCACAGCTGAAGCTCGCCACAGACAGAGGCCTCTGCAGAAACACAGACCTGCTGCCACAGATGCGGCCTCACCTGATTCTCTCTGCCCATCCGCTCTCGACTGGGGAAGCAGAGAACACAAGGAACAGGGGAAATCTGTTTGAAGTCTAGAGGTTGCAGCGGAAATTTTCCCCAAGCAAGCATGCGCCTCCCTGACAGGAATGGGGGAAGGGGTGAAAGGAGGGTGGTCCCGAAACAAACTTAAAGATTCTCTATTTTTGCACTTTTTGGTGATTCAATCTTGCCCCCTCCCCCGTTTATTCACATAACAGGAACTGGAAGCCTTCCAGGTGTGCTGGGAGTCTTCAACACACTCTCGTCTCCCCCATGCTGCTCTGTCCCAGGAGAGAAGACCATCAGACCACTCAGACCTGGCTCTCTGCTGCCAGCTGCCAGCTGCCAGGCTTCGGCCACTCTGGAGAAGAGCTAGGTGTTCCCACCTGACTGAGGTCAGGCCCCTCCAACGAAGGCCGGGTCTCACCTGGCAGCCCATTGGTCAGAGGCCATTCTCTATTGGCTGGGTTCAGCCCAAAGAGCATTGGCTTGGCTCCTAAATAGACCATGTGCCTCTTTAGAAACAATAAATCTGTTCTTTACACTGCAAAGGATAGTAAAAAACACTGAAAGTCTCATATTTGCAGCTGTTTCACATACAGTAATTTAGGCCAAGAGCAATAACTCTCCTCTCCTATTCTCAAGGGAAAACGCAGACACAGAGCTCAAAAGTCACAGGAATCTCAATGGCTGGGTTTGGATCTGGTCAAATCATTTCATTTCAGTGTGGTTCACTCTATTCATATGCAAAATCAGGATAATGACTTTTTTCTTACCCTCTTCCTAGAGACATTTGGTTGAAAAATAAAATTATAAAAAGTAAAGGAAAACGCACTTGAGATCTCCAGAGAATAAAGTGCTATCTAAGCCAATAGGATTTGTAAGAAAAACCCCAGAGGTTTGTCACAGCATAGTCTTTTCCAACCAGGCATCAAGGTAACAGCAAGGACGCCCTGCCCAGGTCTAAGGCCGTGGCTCTGCTCTGGCAGCACTCAAAATTCCAGGTACCTGGCTCCTGCCCCAGAGATTGCTACTGAATTGATCCGGGTTGGCAGCTGTGTAAGCTCTCAGGCGATTCTAACCCCAGAAAAATCTGAGCACCACTAATTGCAGATCTTTCAAATACGTTCATCACTACAGTTCATGTGAACAGAATTAATCTAGGTATTACTGTTTTTCCTTGGACAGCAACACTGATCAGAACTCACTCTTATTCACACACACACACATACACACATGCACACACACACATCTCCAGCTTTGTCTATTCACATGATACAGAAGGATAATAAAAAGCCAGAACTTACTGAGTTCTTAACGAGTGCTACTGAATTGTCAGCATGCATTGCTCTGGACAATTCCCACAACACACATGAGCTGGTTATGGATATTATCCCCATTTCCATAGATTTTAATCAGTCCCAGAGAAGTTAAAATGAGTTAGCTGAGCCCATACATCTACAAGATGGCAGGACTTGATTTTGAACCCTGGTAGTTGGACTATACAGCCAGTGCCTCAGCCATCACACATGTGCCAGGCGCTGCTGGAGCCTAGGAGATGCAGGCAATAGCAGGAGGTCCCCAAAGGGACTCACAGAGGAAACCAGGAATGCACACAGGCATTCAGAGGTTGTAGGAAAACGGCCTGGTTGCAGGCCCTGGAGCTGGGAGGATGTGGGTCAGCAGTGGGAAATCGGTTGCTTTGCTTCCCTCCCACTTCCACCAACAGAGGAATGAGTGGCACCCAGCCCTCAGAAGGGAAATGCAAGAAGAACCCCAGAAGAAAACCTGGTCAAGACACACAGAGCACTTACAGATCTGCCAGATTCAATGCACTTATTTTTCTTATCATTATCTGCCAGCACCACTTGAATCAGATATTTATACGGACTTTAAATTTGCCCAATTGTCAGGTCATCAAGAAAACCTCACCTCAAAGGCTGTTTCTGATTCTTACTGAAATTATTTGTGCAAACGCAAACACCTACATTTCAAATAATTTGACTCTCAAAGAGATCTTTGAGCTATATTCTTCTGGTAGGAGCAAATTTATGTGAAAACAAAATAAGCATATCCTAGAGAAAACTTTAAAAACTGAAAATGGAATATGCCCCTTTGTATTTTTGTTATCGAAACACAATGAGAAGGTAAGAAGGGTCATTTTTTATCCACAATACATAAAATCTCAATTAGCTATGGTCTATTTGTGCACTGACTAAAAACATTCGTTAACAAAACAGAATTTTCTAGTTTACTGGATAAATATACCAGAAGAAATTGCAGAATAATGCTGGGTTGCCAAGCAACCACAAGACTGCTCTCTCCTGCTTGTGATCAGTGCAGATCATCCATCAGCTTCCTAACCCGGGCTACAGAATTCCACCAATTTGTTTCCTGAGAAAATTATAGTGACTTTAGGCAACACAATAACACTTTTATTCTCAGAAGATAAACTTAGATGTTCTTTTGATCATAGGGATGTGTTAATTCATTATTCTCTACATGGTGCTAATGAGAAAGCTGTAATTAACTAACTACACTATTGCGACACACATAAAATAAACTGCAGTAATTAGTAATGTTTAAGGTGTTAGCCAGCCTCCAAAATTAGAAAATACAGAATCTTTCCTCCAACAAAGATGTACAGAAAGGAGGAAGCGCCACATCTAATTAACTGGAGGATCGTTTCAAGTCCTCCCCGACTCCTCCAGGAGGGTTGGACAGGCAGTGATCACCAAAACCTGAGAGATTTCACTTCCACAGCAGAGAGCACGGCTCAGTGCCAATTCTACTTGTAGGTCGACATGATATGCTGGTGATCGTGTAATCTTTTCCTTGAAAGAAAGCTCAGCATAATATTTTTGTGGGAATGAATAGAAAGAATATTATGCTTTCACTCATTTGCTGTGTTAACTTAGCATATTGTATGTAAATCACCATAATAATTGCATTCTCTTCAGGCTGAATTAGTTAGAATGAAGCTGTAATCAAAATGTTCATAATTGAAAATACAGCATTCTCAGTCTAAAAAAATAACAACGAGCACTGATTTAATCAGACATTGCAGTGTGCCATGGAGAAGAGCCTCCGCTCAGTGAGACGTACATCCTCTCCTGACACTTCTGCATGTCAATTCGTGCCCCAAATTCTGGGCTCACCCTCCAGAGTCTCATGTGTTTCCACTGTGACCCTTCATCTTGAGCCTAACTTGAGGCTTCTGGATACATAACTCCTTAGATTTTTGGAGAAAATATAAAACAGTGAAAGCCAAATTTTTGTTTCTAAAGAATATTCGACTCTATCCCACTATTGGCTGCCATAATCAAAAGGCAAATTTCCAATAAATTAAATATCTAATTCCAAAACTCCTGCGAAACGATATGTATATGTCCACGTGAATTTCTCACATGCCGTCACAGAGATCCCTACAGGTACCTTTTAAAGGTGACACAGTCACTGTGAAGACGGGAGAGCTGTCTTGCAAAACCCATACCTGAAGCAAGACACTTGCCACCTGAAGTGATACAGTGTTTCCTGACATTGCTGCTTCACACCTGATTCCTCTACCAGTTAAAAACCACTGCTTCTCTTTATACCATGTGCCTTTATTGCCCTCCTTCATCTTGTCTCTAACAGAATAAAAACCTTCCAGCTCCAGATGATGGTGGGGCAGGGCTTCTAATCCATCCTGCCAGACCATGTGATCAGCCCTCTGGACTGCACCAATCTCTTCCAAGGCCACGCCTTAGGACAGACAGCAAGAGGAAACCCACAGACAGCTCTACGCCCCCTCAGCTCCAAAGAAAACACAGAGATGGACTTCGTTACCCCCAAAAGATTACGAGTCTCTTCAAGAGGGGAATGTTAATGCAGCTGGGTAGACATAAGCTTATGTGTTTAGGAGGGGCCAAAGGAAAAAATGGGAATTTCTGTGAGGTGAAAAGAGGAAAAATGTAGAAGCAAGCCAGAACTCCGTATCTAAAGAACTGACTTTCCGTCAATAACTGGGTAGGGTGGGTCTCTACCCCTCCCCAGGGGAACCTTCTGCACCCTATGCCACAGGGCTCTTATTAAGTCCGGGCAGGGATTTAGGAATCCCTTCGCCCTGCAAAGAGGAAGGAGGGAGGAGGAGAAAGAATGGGAAGCCCAGATCCCTATCCAAAAAACCTCCAGTCTGAAGGCAGACCAGGCTCTCAGTTCTGCACTGAGACTACTGCCTGGTCTGTCAGGTGTGCTCCCTTTATGGTTTCTTTTCACTGAACTTTGCTTCAATGTGTATGTTTTTTTAATTGTGGATTTTAAACCTGTTTGATCATAACACGCTCAATTCTCCACAAAGTAAATCAGACAGTGATTTCAACGAAGCCATTTTGGGTCAAACAACCTCCTATCTTCAAAGAATTGGATGTAGCTAGAAAATCAGGTTTCTATCCAGCAAACATGATTCTAAGTAGACCTTATTTCATAAAAGCTACTAAGAATCTTCTGATGGATACCTCCACCTGGCTTCCCTTGACTAAATCCAGGAAGACATGCCAGTATCTTAAAAAGTAGATGGCATTTTAAAATTTATTTAAAACCAGCGCATTCATTATAATTAATTAACTCCAGGGTAATGAATATATCAAGCGCAACCTACTCCCCTGGGTCGGTGTGTGTGTCACCGGGTGGACGGAGCGCCCACAGGAACCGCCTGCAGCCTCATCTTAGAGGAAATCACCCCTGAGTCCAGAGGCAACCGAGAACAACCCGCAAACTCTGCATTATCACCACGGTCCACGCGCGGACCGCCGCCAGGGCCCCGCCGTCGCCGCCTAGTGTTGAGGTTGTTTGCACTGGTTCTCCGGCAACACCCAGGAGCTCGCAGGTGGGACGGCCTCCCGCGCGGCAGGCCCAGGTGGCCCTCGGAGACACAGTGTGGGGAGCTGTGCGTACGCAGGAATCCAGAACCCCGCTCCAAGCGGGGTCAGAGAGACGCGAACTCAGGTTTGTCGGACAGGGGAAACAGCAGCCGCACTCCAAGCTGTGCAGGTGACGCTGCTTTTCCCCGACGGCTTCCCTCCCCATCACTTCTCCTAGGAACCCGCGCGCCCTCCCGACAGGCTGCCCTGCGGGACTTGGGGAGATGACGCTCTAAAATTAGAAAACAGAACTCTGCCTTCAATAGAGGCGAGGAGAGAACGCGCGCGTCTGACTAAGCGGCGGGCTGCTTCACGGTAGCAGAGGCGCTGCCGGCGACCGTGGCCAACTTTGGAGTGCTCGCCGCGCGTCAGACAGGGGCTCGGACTGTCGGCCCGCTGATCCCCTTCCAGGCCCGAGCCACTGGACTCGGAGGCCGCTGGTCCCTCATCGCTTAGGAGGACCGAAGCACGGACGGTCACACGTCACCCAGGTGGTGCGGCCGGAAGGCCAGCCCACCTGCGCGCCCCCAGACTCTGCCCTGCGCGAGCCGGCGGCGAGGGTGCGGGAATCTCGGTCCAGTCCGCGCGCGCGTGAAACCCCCCGCCCCGGCGCGCTCCCGCGGGGATGGCTGGGCAGGCCCCGGGCTGCGCCCCGCGCGGCCCGCGACCAGGGGCTGAGCCAGGAACGCCCGCGACAAGCACCCCGCGCCGCCTCTGCACCTGCCCAGGAGGACTGCCGCTGCGACCCGGCCCCGCCCTCCCGGCCACCCGCCCGCCCTGCGTCTCCCCCTCCCCCAGCGCTCGCCCCTGGCTGGGTACCTGGGCACCTGGGTACCTGGGCACACGCGGCGGCGGCTCCGGCCGACTCCAGCCTGGATCCTCAGCCTGCCGGGTGGGAGGTGCGGCTCACGGCGCGCAGGGCGGGCAGGGCGCGCAGGGCGGGCAGGACGCCCCCAGCCTCCCGCTCCAATCCCTGAGCTCCAAATGAATCGTTCCTCCCTGTCCCTCCCCACGCAGGAGAAATGGAGACAGAGACAGAAGGGGCGGGATACGGGGGGGGGGGTGAGGCGCTGCACAAAGAGGAGGGGTCGCCGGGGCTGGTACCACTCTCCGCACCCGGCAGCCGGGAGCCATGGCAACCGGCCCCGCGCTCGCCCCCACAGGGGTCTGCAGGGCTGAGTGCGCGCTCCCCATTTTCTCATCAGCGACCCCCGCGGCCCCCCACGGCAAGCCTGCAGCTTTCGGGGAACCCACCATACCCCGGGGTCTTCCTAGGAGTCGGATGGAGAACCCTATTATCTTAGAAATGGACAGGGTGGGGTGAGGAGCCCAGGACCAACCTCAGGCTCCGTGGGAATGCGGACCCCACCGAGACCCGCGGTACGACCGAGGTGGGGATCTGGAGCCCCCCGCCAAGCGTGGAGAGAGGACGGAAGGCCACTCCTCCCTCTGCCAACCCCGCGCATTCAAACGCGGCTCAGCCCGGGCTCTGCTGGGAAAGGGGGTCCCGACCCAGGAGGGTTCGCCCCCGGCTGCGCTCCGCGGCCTTTCGTCCAGAGCGGACCCCTCCGGCTGGGGAAGCCCGCCCGGCTTCGTGTGGCGCCCGGACCCGGCCGGCAGGGCCCCGCACGCCCCCTCCCGCACACCTGGGTCTCCTGGCGCCGCGCGGTCGGGTGCCCGGGGACCTGTGCACCCAGTCGACTTGTGCCGGGGGTGGGACCGGCAGGGCCGCAGCTCGGGGCGGACCCAGGGGAGGTTCCCGCCGCGCCGCGCCGCGCCCCACGCCGCTCCTGACCCACCTCCCGGGACGCGGCGGCAGCGAGCTCGAGGCTTCGTCTCAGGTGGAAGCCACGGCTTCGCGGGTCATTTTCCAGCGTCTCCGGCCCAGCGCGGTGGGACCTCCGCGGCCCAAGACGGGGGTATCCTCAGGCGCCCCTCCCCTCAGGCTGCGCGCGGTTCCGATTCCGCGCACGCCGCCGGCCGGGGCGTCGCGGGCTGCGCGGCGCAGGGGCGTGGCGCCCGGGCGCGGGCAACGCCGGCTCCGCTTCCCGCGCGTGCCGGGCGCGGGGCTCGCGGCTCGCGGCTGGAAGACGGAGAGCGCCGCGCCGTCTGCCGTCACGCCGGCGCACACACGCTGCAGGAGCCGGGCACTCACCCTCTCGGCTTCTACCCTGACACTGAAGTCCGTAATTTTGCCTTCCGACGGTAGAAGACAGCCTGCTACCCGCATCTCCAGGGCAAAAGCCACAGAGTCCACCAACAAAAAGCCACCTTCATTTTAGGGTCCCAAATATGGGGAAGTTACAGGCTGTCGCACAACTGACCTACGAACCCTTTTAATTTCCCCACCACTCCATCCTCTTGCATCCAGGTTCTCACTGATGGCAAGGGAATGTCCCGCGCGCTCCGGTGGGGACCTTCGTGGATCCGGCCGGGATTGCGGGGGGCGCGGTCCCGCCTCAGATGCATCTAAATAAAGCGTGCTGAAAACGAACCAGCGGACTTCTGGTAACTGCTAACCCTGACGCCTCACCTCCCTCTGTGCGTGTGTGGACACAGCTCCTACTGACTGCTGTGGCAAACCACAAAGGCAAGCGAGAGCCGGGCTTGTCCTGAGGTTAAATCACGCTGCTGAAGCGATTTCTTTGGCTGAGGCGTCATTATTCATGTGGCGTGTTTTCTAAAGTCGAAACAAAGGGTATTGAATAAAACTCCAACTGGGAAAATACTGTGGCTGTAGGAAAACACTTCCAAGGTCAGAGGGCCACAAGAGACTAAAAACAACTTGGTCTGAGGAGCTGGCACCTTCCAAGACCCAGAGAGTCCTCGTGAGCACGGGGCTCGGTCCTTGCCCAGGGTCTGAGTGGCTGACATCAGGACGGTTCCGACACTCGCCCCCACATCCGCCTGCCATGCATCCAGTCACTCCAGGGTTAGCGCGCCACGGGAAATACAACAGCAAGGCCAGTCGCCGCTTTTAAATCAAATATCCAACAATGTATTAAATGACACCCAGAACGTGAAAATGACACACATACTTCTGGGCCTCTGACACTGCATATAAATGAGGAAATAATAGCCACCCACGGCTTCGTGGAGACAGTAATTAAGGCAGCACATATGTAATACTCTTTACCCTAGGCAATCCAATTTTAAGAAAGCAAGCAGACAGAAAAGATAGGGAAGGGAAAAGGAAAGAAAAGAAGGGAAGGGAAGGGAGAAGGAGAGAGCAGAGGAACCAGGAACCAAGAAAGAAAACCCATATTTTTTTTTAAAGGAATGAAAAATAGAGACAGATGGCCCAAAAAGTCCGCATCCAAGAAGCACCTCCAGGCTTTTCTCTACAATGATGGATTTGCATTACTAACACATTCTCAGTCGCAGTCACCAGATCCAGGTTTCCTGGCCCAAGGAGCTCACGGCACTGTAGGCTGAGCTTGCTGGAACCCAAAGGCAGACTTTGAGGAAGTGACGTTTCAGCTGAAAGACGCCTGCTGCTGCTTCAGTCCCTCTCCTGGCTGCAACCCGGCGTCTGACGCTCGGTTCAGACCCATATCCCACTGGAAACAGTCCTACTCTATCGTGCAGAGCAGTGCACAGGTGCTGGGGAAGGCTACACGTTCTTAGGAGTTGTGAAAATTGGACAGCGTTGGCCTTGAAAGGTGTGAATTTTCTCTCTCACAATTAGAAGGGCTGTGTCAAGGAAAATGCTGCTGTCAGCCAGGAAGGGAGGGGAAAGGGAAGAGAAGCAGAAGGTGAGAGAGATAGGCCAGTCATCTGGAAAGCAGATAAAAGGTACTAAAAGCCGGGGTGTATTTTGAGCTTTTGCTGCTGATTTACTGCCACCCCCAGCCTGAACCATCATTTGGTACCATTCCCAGAGCAGGGCCAGCGGAAGAGCCGTGCCTTTTGGCAACAGCAAGTCGCTGGTGATATGGCATCACTCCTAGAAAAACTGTTTAGCCAAGAGCTGTAGTTTTGGAAGCAGCATTTCCGTCTAGCAGTTCCGAGGGGTTTTCTGGCCAAGGCTGTGATAAAGGAAAGCAGAATGCTCCCCTGAGGAAGGGTCCTTCAAAGACAGCCTGGGCAGCACAAAGCAGCCACCCTCAGCTAACGACCATCTTAAATGCAGACACAGTCAATATTCCTTTACCTTGTCCTTTAATACAAGAACAAAAAGACACGTATTAAAAATCAAAGGCCAACCATTCAGGAGCAAATAAAAAGGTGAAATCCTGTGTTTTGTGCAGTGGAACATTAATATGTGTGATTCAGCTCTGGGAGGCTGTGGAGTCAGAAACTGTGGATGTTTAAAGGGCCAATAGCATTATATGCACGTAGCTGGGAAAGTGGCAAGTGATCGGATCTCATGCTTTAAGGCACTGACACTTGTGCAGGTTGCCAAGGTGTCCCACCCCCAATCAGAAATACCTCAAGGCCAATCTTATCTTAAAGGCCAGTGAGCTGGTTTATAGGGTGACTTCCTATTTGTGGGGGAAAGTCTTAGTAATTTTGGAGAAGGGAGATGTGTCTCCACCTGTCTATTTCCAATGTAATGCAATTTTTTTTGTCATTTTGGAAGGGACTTTGGGTAACATTCTCCCCTATTTTCCTTTTATATATGAGGAGAGTGACATTAAGAAATTTCTTTGGTTCACAGTATGGTGAACTTTTTCTCTTCTGTGATCCATCAGTCTGTTTCTCATTGTGGGCCAATAATCTGTCACCTGAAACTACTTAAAATAGGCTGGGCTTGCTTGAATGTCATGGTGCTGTGCTAACATAGGGTTTTGGCTGCCAAAGAAGGGAAAGAACCCATTGTGAATTTTAGTTGTCTCTGTATCCCTTGTTTCCAGTAAAAAGCACAGTCATTTTTAGTTCTCTGCATATCTATCTATCTATCTAAACACACACACACGCACACACACACTTTTCTATACCAGCTATATCTTCTGTCTCTACCTTTTAGGGCTCCTACTTTGGTTATCCTTTTGTTTTTTGTTCTGTTTTGTTTTTAGGCTTTATTTATTTATTTGAGAGAGTAAACAGAGAGATTGCTGATCTGCTGGTTAATAGAAATACATTCAAAAATTATCTCAAATTTGTGCAACTGGTTAGTGACCCAGAATACATTAAAACTTTTCCAATTTGGCCAGCGCTGCGGCTCACTAGCCTAATCATCCGCCTGCGGTGCCGGCACACCAGGTTCTAGTCCCAGTCTGGGTGCCTGATTCTGTCTCAGTTGCTCCTCTTCCAGTCCAGCTCTCTGCTGTGGCCCAGGAGTGCAGTGGAGGATGGCCCAAGTGCTTGGGCCCTGCACCCACATGGGAGACCAGGAGGAAGCACCTGGCTCCTGGCTTTGGAGCGGCGCAGCGCACCGGCTGCAGTGTGCCAGCCGCAGCGTGCCAGCTGTAGCGGCCATTTGGGGGGTGAGCCAACAGAAAAGGAAGACCTTTCTTTCTGTCTCTCTCTCTCTCACTGTCCACTCTGCCTGTAAAAAATAAAATAAAATAAAAAACAACAACAACAACAACAAAAAACACTTTTCCAATTCCTAATCTAATGTTGTTTCATTTAGCATATGATGAGCCACTGCCACCTCTGAGGGTGAGTTAGTTTATTCCAGTCCTTCTACAGCAAATGAGGAAAATACTGAGGAATGGGGTAGTGGTGACACCAGAGCATGAGGCTGCTCTCCACAGAAGCAGACAGCCACAATGAGAGGCTCAGTTTACCCTTTTCTTCTATTATTTCCAGTTGGAAATATGGGAAGCCTATTTCCCACTTAATGCAAAATAAATGTGTTGGAGAAAAAGCAGACACCAGCAGTATGAGTTTCACATGAGAGTTTGTGGCAGCTGCTGGTTGCTCCCCACCCACCCTCCATCCCACTCTGTCACCCCAATCAATCTGTTCCTTTTTTCTTCCCAAGTGCGTGATCACCCTCCTAAAAATTATATTTCCCAGTCTTCCTTGTGACCAAATTTGGATCCATAACTAGGGTGACAACAAAGAGAAGTGAGGAGAAATCCGGTTGGCAACAGATCATGTACTTAAAGGTGATTGGGCTTCAATCTCCATTCCTTCCAGCTGTTCTGTGGTGAGGCCAGGCTCATGAAGGGTGACAAGAGCACCCCATTAGACTGGGCCTCTGGGTGACTCTGTGTCAGAGCCCACACTACCACCAAGAGTTGAACTTCTCTGCTCTTTGAACCAATGGCCTATGGTCACTCTTTATGACTGTCTAACCCTAACTCCAACTGATGCAACTGCAAGCTCTGTTATCAGAGCAATTCCACAATAGTGAAGAAAAACAGGAACAGAGACTACTCCGAACGCCTGTTGTTTTTATTCCTGTCTAGCACTCACCTGCATTCTCTCAGCCCAGCCCACCCCAGGAAATACAACCTCCTGTGTGCCTGTGTCAGACTGGAGGCTGCCTGCAGTTCCCCTCTGTGTCCCCTGCCCAGGTGTGAGACTCATCCATGAACAACTAATGTTTTCCTCCCTTTGTCTGTGGTGAACACACCATGAAGGGCGTCACACCCGACAAAAGCCCTACCTGGCTCTTACGCTTGAGCTATCAGAAAAGAAGGAAGGTTTATCCAGCAGGTACAAGGTAAACCAGGAAACTGGTCTTCTTGCCACACCTAGAAATAGCCTACCTGAGAATAAAGTCATCCTAGGGAAGAGAAAAATTTGACAACGTTATCTAGAGAACGTGACTTTCAAACAAATTGGATGCTTATTGCTCATTAAAAGTTGAAATGAGAATCAAATTTGACTTTGTAACTAGGTAAGCCAAAGCCACTTTCATTTAGTAGTGTAAATTGCTTTCCTTTTCTTCTGATGAAAATCAGTTATTCACCATAGATTCCTAAGATGAATTTCTTTGGGTAAGTTGTTCAGTGAGAGGGGCATGCACAGCAAAAGTCTTCCTTTCATAAACTAACTCAGTTAACTGGCAGTGACTCAGAAACACCGTGTCCGGAGGTTCTGACTGCATCTCATGAAGAGAGACAGAGGCAGAGACAGAAAGATAAAGGTGGGGAAAAAATGGGAGTAAAGAGTAAGGGATGCCAGGACAGGACTTTGGGGAATGAACCTGCAGATGTCAGTTTCTCTCTTTCTCTCTCTCAATCTCTCTCTCTTTCTCTTGGCCTCTCCCTTTTGACCTCCCCTGTGTGTGTGTGGCATACTTCTTAAATAAATATATTTCTTAAAAAAATTAAATGAGGAATTAATAAAATCTGAAATTAAAAATTTGGTTTAGCGTAACAGCAGATTCCAGGTGACAGAGAAAAAGGTTGATATACTTGAAGACAGATCCATAGACATTTTCCAACCATAAAAGTAGAGAGAAAAAAGACTGGGACAGGGTGGGAGTGGGGAGAACAGAGCCTGAAAATACACACATGTGTGTAGTAAGATTCCTGAAAGAAGAGACAGAGATGCAGCATAAAATATTTGAAGAATAATGGCAGAAAATTTACCAGATTTGGTGCTAGTCATGAATGTGCTGATCCTAGGGCCTCAGCAGGCCTTCAGAAGAGTGAACAGCACACGTGATCATCAAGCTGCCAGGAACAAAACAGCCAGAACACCACATACTGTTTACAGCAAGCTCCAAGTGCTGACAGAAAACATGCAAACAAGCAAACAGAAACACCTTGTCAACCCAGAATTCTGTATCCAGTGAAAATATGCAAATATGTACGCAAAACGAAGATTTTTCTAGATGAGAGTAAACTAAGAGGATTATCACCACCAGCACTGTACTATGAGACACACTGGGAGTAGTTGTGGGAATGATACCAGGCGGAAACTCATACCTTCATAAGGAAATAAAGAGCACTGAAAATGCTAAATATGTGGGTAAGTATACAAGACTCTTTTTTTCTTTCAATTTATTTAAAATACATAGAAGGCCTTCCAATTTATTGAAGACAATTTCCAGCTTCAGAGAAAATGCACATTATCAGACACATATACAGATATCATTGCACAAATGAAAATGTTTCAGTAACTCATACAGCCTGAATAAAATACATCATCTTTCACAATGCTGATTTCATTTAATGTTTTATGATTAGCACAACCAAAGAAGCCTGCAGAGATTTTATAGAAAGATCAGCCCAATTAGATAAAAATAGGAATCCTCTTTTTAGACCTTAGTTTTGAATCTACCTCAGTAGGAAGAAAGAAATCATTAAATTATGATTTAGTGAGAGGTCTCTGTACTGATTGGAATGCAAAATGCCTAACCATTTGCATGCAAAACTAAAGTAGAACAGATATGGCTAGTCTACTTCAAAATAAAAGAACTTAAAATTTATGTAAATTTGAAAATGCTGAAGAGAAAATACACAACAGGCCTCTGCCCAGGAAAACTGTGGAGGACGCAGCCAGACCTGATTGGTAAATATCTTACACCCAAGACAGAAACAAGCGATGCCACACATACCTGCTCTCTTATGTGGCAGCTGGATGTTATGGGCAAAAGTAAGATAACATTTAATATTTTTTGTAATGATCTAATAATGAATTATCGTAAGAGTGTAATGCAAAATGCATTTTTGTAAGATTTCAAAGTGTTTTTAATGTTAACAGTCTAGTTTAAAGAGAGGGGACAGGAATAAATGAAAGTAAATTTCTTTAATGTTCGTAACATTTTTAGTTTATAAAGTCAATATTTAGAAAATACTACCCTTTTAACACACATGAAGATATCATAAATCTAATGTGTCAGAAGCACAGAGAAGTAGTGGAGAGAAAAAGAAAAAGAAAAGCATAAATAGCATAATGTAGTAAAAATGCCTCATCTAGAAAAGAAATGCTCATGCCTTTATTTCACATCCCTTGAGAAATAAATAGCTCTATCAATAGAATATATAGAAAACACAATTTTCTAGTAAATGCTACTGAAATAAAAAATGCAAATTCAATTTTTTCGAATCAGATTTTATCTTGCATCCCAGTTAGTTATGTCTGGAATTTGTACACTCCAAAATTTAGATACAGTGAAAATCTAATATGTTTCCCCAGAAATGCAATAAAACATAAACACCAAGCTTTTGAAAACTTAAAATTGTACTGAATTCATTTGCATTTTGATACTGTACTCAGATATGACTATTCACTAAGAGTCAGTTGGGAAGTCTTACTGACAATTTTTTACTCAAATGATTTGAATATCAAACTCTGGTGCCGGATTTTGAAGGTGGTAGCTGGCAATTAATTCCTTTAAATGTTGTGAATAAACCATGGCATATGTCGCCACTTGACGAATTACACACATCCATTGTAAGATCTCGAAAAGAAAGGCATCCCCATGCCAACCTTCAAGCCCTTAGCAAGAATGTATTCCAACCATAACTCCACACCAGCGACAGAGCAAACCAACGTTAAAATGGGGACTCGACCAAAGGACTTGTTTAGAGAAGGGTCAAGGGAGGTTTCCCGTAAAATGCTCTAGAAGACCAACTGTTCTGTTCCATTTGACACGTATCGTAATAAACTCCTACCCTTTAAGTTATAGGGTTTTCTCACCATCATGTGACTAAAGACATAAGGAGAAACAGCCCCTTGTTAGAATTATCTCAGAGGGAAAATACAATATGTGCCCCCAAACAGTGACTGGTTTTGTTCATATTCTCTAGCAAATGAATTAGTCTCCTTGGGAAATGGTAGTTAAATGGAGCCTAACTTTGTTTTACGGCTGTCAGTAGGAGTAATCTTGTGTGCTGGTCGAAGATGGGTGACTTTGATTTGTACTTGATTCCCAACACACTGAGGAGAAGGATACAGGGAGATCACACAGCAGGGAAGCTATGGTGTATGGCAAAGTCAAGGCAAAACCAAGGAAGCCGACATCGCCTCCCTGAATATACAGAAGTAATGGAGAGAGGGGAAAAGGAATAGAAAAAGCAGATTGTATGATATGTACTAAAAATGTCTCATCCAGAAAACAAACTTTCATACATTTATGTCACATTTCTTAAGGAAATAAAAAGTCCTATCAATAAAATTTGTGGCATTCTAGGGTCCAAGTGGTAAAATAAGCTTACATAAAGAAGGTCATTAAAAATATAAAAGGGAATGGGGAAATATACACAGGGTTACCACGGACAACCATATGCATTTTTGTGAAATTCAGATTTTGCAATCATTTTTTGGGCTCTGCAAGTAAACAATCAGGGGAAATTGTATTAGTGATACCATTGTTCGTATAAATTATCTTAAGAGTAAGGAATGGCTTGTCCTGCCACCCGAATCACTATACAGGGCACTGCTTTATACCTGTGGAATGCTGGGATTAGACTGCTTTGAAGTACCTTTGCGTTAGTTTGCTTCCTGTGACTTTAACAAAATACCATCATCCCTTAGTGCATGCGTGTGGCAAACATGGTGCCTCTCGTTGGAGGAGAACAACTTTTTTTGTAAGAATTTGGAATAAGTGGAACATTAATAATTTTCTCTGTAGTTAAAGCAAGGTGAAAATAGCAAAGGGTCCATGAATACATAACATGGCCATGGATCCTTTATGTACCTGAAGTTGGAGAGATTCACTGCCTGTGTAATGGCCTCACCCTTCCTGAGTGGAGTTCAGTGGGGATTTTCAGTTTGGGCCATCTCGAACACAGCTCTAATATCCATTTGCTGGGAGGAAACTCAGGAAGCCAGGAGAAGTGGAACATCTGCTCTGCACTGGAAAGCACAGGCCAGGTGCAAATCAAAGGACCCCTCCCTGCTCCGGGCACATAGCTCTGGCCCCGTGAACAAGCTCCCCAGGCAGATTCTTTTTTTTTTTTTTTTTTTTTTTCCTTTTTTGACAGGCAGAGTTAGACAGTGAGAGAGGGAGGCAGAGAGAAAAGTCTTCCTTCCGTTGGCTCACCCCCTAAATGGCCTCCACGGCCGGCACGCTGCGCCAATCCGAAGCCAGGAGCTTCCTCCTGGTCTCCCATGCAGGTGCAGGGCTCAAGCACTTGGGCCATCCTCCTCTGTCTTCCCAGGCCACAGCAGAGAGCTGGACTGGTAGAGGAGCAACCGGGACAGAACCCGGTGCCCCAACCGGGACTAGAATCCGGGGTGCCGGCGCCACAGTCGGAGGATTAGCCTAGTGAGCCCCGGCCCCCAGGCACATTCTTCCACAGCCATTTCATTAAAACCTTCAAGAAAAGTGGATGTGGCACAGGTGCTGGCCAAGTGATGAATAAAATTTATCTGATTTTGAGAGGTAAACATTCTAAATAGCTCCATGCCCTTTATAATCAGAATATTGGATCAAAACAACAAACCCACCAAATTGGAGCCAAAGATGTTTCCGCTTAAGTGATTTAGCTTCAAAATGGAGCAGACCGTGGTGATGTGCGTATCTAAGCAGGATTCAGTAGAACAATCAAGTTCTTAATCATCCTGAAGACTGCATGTCAGAATTAAATTAGCTGGGTTTGTGCCTGAATTTACTTATATAACAGTGGCGATGACTCGGCTGACATCTGCAGCCTTCTTGTCTTACATCACACACATTCTGAGACCACAGGCTAACCTCAAGCTAACCATGGAATAAAGTGGCAAAACCAGCGCCTAAGGTGGCATGATCCTGAAATTCCTGAATTGCAAATTCCAGTCAAAATCTAAATGTCATTGATGATGCAATATTGCTGAATACCTCCTATATGCCAAAAATCAGAATCCCCAAATGAGGCAGAATTCATTCTTTTTTTTTTTTTTTTTTTAGATTTCTTTATTTATTTGAAAGGCAGAGTTACAGAGAGGTAGAGGCAGAGAGAGAGAGAGAGAAAGAGAGAGATCCTCCATCTGCTATTTCACTCCCCAGATGGCAGCAATGGCTGGAGCTGGGCTGATCCAAAGCCAGGAGCCAGGACCTTCCTCTGGGTCTCCCCTACAGAAGCAGGGGCCCAAGGACTTTGGCACTCTTCCATGGCTTTCCCAGGCCATAGCAGAGAGCTGGATCAGAAGTGGTGCAGCTGGGACTTGAACCCACACCCATATGGGATTCCAGCACTGCAAGAGGCGGCTTTACCCGCTAAGCCACTGTGCAGGCCCCAGAATTCATTCTTATTCCTCCTGAAATAATTACAACGCGTTAACTGGAGAAAGTTATACAATTTTCTAATAGAGGTCAGGCAAAGCATCAGGGGATTGTCATAGATTCTAAAGTTTTTTTTAATTGATCCCCCCATGTTGTTCCACTCCTCAGGAATCACAACACCTACGCTGACAACAGGAGGCACTTTACGCTTCTTTGCCCGTGAGGCACAGTTTCCACAAACACAGCACCCATCTATGTGCCAGGAAGGGCCACGGCTTAGCCAAGTTGCCCTGACTCCCTCCAGGCCTACCTCAGCTTGCACTTGTTCACGTGTAACCATAGCAGTGCACTCTGGCTTCATCCGGAGTCACCACAGGGCTGGCACAGTGATGAGGCTTAGGGCTGTCACCACCTAATTTGCACACACAAAACACCTATCAAGTATGTCATCCACTGCTACACCTGAGAAAATGAGACACAGAGCAATCAGGAAAATTGCCTAAGACTACGGTGAAGCAGGGAAGCAAGATTTTGACCAAACATTGACTTTTTTACATTTGCACATGATCAGTCTCTAATGCCCTGCAAGAGAATACACATTCTGAAAGACAGGAGTAGATTGACACTTAATGAATACCTCACAGTAAGAACACAGACTACTCGGCCCATTCATCACATTAATGATTTCTGAATGAATGAATGAATGAATGAGTGGACAGTGGGTGAATGGAAAAGGACAAATGGAGAGACACTGATGGCAGAAATTAACTCAAGTTAAATGTTTATTTACTTTTTTGAAGGGCAGAGCTACAGACAGGGAGAGACACAGTGAGAGATCTTCCATCTGCTGGTTCACTCCCCAGATGGCTGCAATGGCCAGAACCGGGCTCACCCAAAGCCAGGAGCCAAGAATTTCTTCTGAGTCTCTCACACAGCGGCAGGGACCCAAGCATGTGGGCCATCCTCCACTGCTTTCCCAGGCCATAGCAGAGAGCTGGATCGGAAGTGGAGCAGCCAGGACTTGAACCAATGCCCATACCGGATGACTGTGCTGCAGGTGGAGGCTTAACCCACTATGCCCCAGCGCCAACCCATAAATAAATCTTTAAAAGAAGAATAATTAAATGGGAATCCAGAGAGAGGCTAAGTGCAATGCCTGAGTCACCAGGCGAAAGACTCAGGGCTCCGATGTGAATCTGTCTGACACGGGCTTTGCTGCACAGTCTGACAGATCTGGAAGACATCTCATAGAGATGGTGACAACCCAGGAAGGTACTGACAATATAAAGGAGATTGACAGTGTAGGAGGACAGAATGGTGGCCAAACACCAGAAGGTTACAAGATCCCTCAGGATTCAAGAAAACAGTGAAAATTATAGGCAAGGAAGAACAACTATTTCTTGGACAAATCAAAGTGGGAGATCCCAACCAAAACATCCTCTGTGTTCTACCATAAGGCTTGTCACTTACTCTTCATTTTCACAACCAACTCGGGTTGACTCCAGGACTAGTTCTCACGAGGTAACTTAGTGCTTCCTGCTCTTAAAGGAATGCTCCATGGGCTGTGGCCACGGTAATCAGAGCACAGCTAAGCTGAATGCTAAGCTCACCTCCCGTGCATAACTAGCTGAGCTCAAAACTGAACATCTTGCAAAGTGAAGAACTAACTAATGAACTGGACAAAGGGTTGGCAAACCATGGTCTATAAGCCAAATCTGGCCTGCATTTGTTTTTGTGAATGAGGTTTTATTAGTCATGCTCAATCATTCACAAATTGTCTTTGGATGCCTGTGCGCTACCGTGGCAAAGGGGAGTCGTTTGGACAGAGACCATATGGCACCCAAAGTGACATTTGCTCCTTGTCTCTTTATGTATAAAGCTCTCAACCTCTGTTTTGGACCTTTGAGGCCACTAGCAAATGTGTATGTTGTTAAGAATGAATTTCCAAATCCAGATGGCCTTCTGAATTACCTTCATAGAGAGAAATCGTACACAAAATTAGCTTTTCCCTTCCCTCTCTCCATTATACATAATTCTGCAAAGACTATAAATAGTCCATTCTCTTCTTGTTCCTAGGTACCCAGCTACACAGAACTTCCCAGGATGCCTTGCATCTGGGTAGAATCAGGTGACTAAGTTCTGTCCAGAAGAATATGGGGGGAAGAAGCGTCTGTCCCTTCCAAGGATAGCCATAAAACAAGCCTCTAAATTCTCTCTCTTTCCATCCCCATGGCTAAGCACGAAGGAGAAAATGGCACTACAGACAGAAGGAGGAGGCCTTCTGGGTGAACTTTTTTCTTTAACATTTTTTTATTTGGGGCCGGCTCTGTGGCATAGCAGATAACAGCCGCCTGCAGTGCTGGCATCCCAAATGGGCGTCTATTCGAGTCCTGGATGCTCAGCTTCTGATCCAGCTCTCTGCTATGGCCTGGGAAAGCAGTGGAGGATGCCCAAGTGCTTGGGCCCCTGCACCCACGTGGGAGACCCTGAAGAAGCTCTTGGCTCCTTGTTTCGGTTCGGTGCAGCTCCGGCCATTGAGGCCCACTGGGGAGTAAACCAGCGGATGGAAGACCTCTCTCTGCCTCTCCTTCTCTCTGTGTGTAACTCTGACTTTTTTAAATGTCAAAGTTACAGACAGAATCTTCCATCTGCAGGTTCACTCCCCAAATGGCCACAAGGACCAGAAGTGGGCTGTTCCAGAGCCAAGAGCCAGGAGCTTCTTCTGGGTGTCCCATGTGGGTGCAGCAGTCCAAGCACTTGGGCCATCTTCTACTGGTTCCCCAGGCACATTAGCTGGGAGCTGGATCAGAAGTGGAGCAGCCAGGACTTGAACCAGCTTCCAAGCAGGATGCCAGTGTCACAGGCAGTGGCTTTATCTGCTACAGTAAACACTATAAAAGACATCCAGCTTAGAATGTTTATAATGAATTTATATTTCCATTCTGTGAAATCACTGAGATTTGGGGGAGGAACAGAGTATTTTTGAATGGTCCTAGTATTTATCACCTGGACCAATACAGTACACAAGGTATGGTCTTCCCAGAACAGAATTGCAATGCCCTATTTTTTACTTTTTACAGCGTAACACTGGCTCATTGTGAGGCAGTTGTTAGGTCCCTCTGTAAAGTCTTCATCATGTCAACCTGTCCTTGCTCAAGCTCATTGTCCTCATCTGCCTAAGTAAGTTTTCCTCCTTGGGAAGTGAAATTAAGGGATAAGATTATTTAAGTGTGAAACATGTTGAACTCCATGCATAATTTCTTTGTAATACTCATTTCCATGGGCCTTTTGAAGACTCCTAGTGTTGTCCCACATCTATGAATGGTGCTGTGTTGGTTTGCTAGGGCTGCACAATAAAACACCACAGACTGTGTGGATTGGGCGAGATTTATTTTCTCACAGTTCTGGAGTCTGGAAGTTTAAGATCAAGTTTGGCCAGGCTAATTTCTGAGGCCTCCTGCTGGGCTTGTAGACGCCATCTTCCCCCATGTCCTCTGTGGCCATCCTCCTGTGGCTGCTTACAGGGGCACAGGTCACATCCTCCAGGACCCACCCTGATGGCCTTCTTTTACCTCCATCACCTCTATAAAGACCGCAGCCCCAAAGATGATCACATCCTAGGTGCTGGGGGTCAGGGAGGGGGGCAGTCCAACCATCGCGGGGCCCTGAGACTCTCCCAGTGTTTTACCCTGATGCCTTCCTCGTGCAGCTGAGTCTCACTAAGTTCATTCCAGGATGATCTTTTTTTCCCTCCCTTCATCCTGTTTCTACTGCCACCTAGTCTCTGGCCATATTATTTTATTCCGAACTTTAGTAGCGGTGGTCTAAATTTTCCTTGTGTGTCTGCTTGCCTACATCTCCGGTCCATCCTAATAAGTGCTCAAAAATCAGCAGAGGTTTTCAGCCGCACTGTCAAATATAGGCCAGTTATAAAGCCGGGCATTCAGGAGCCTGGAAGATTTTGTTTTAGTTTCTAATTTGTGACCCTTATGCTTGCTTTTGTTCAAACTTGAATGTACTTGTTCCCAAAAAACCCACAGGTGAGTCTCCTAACACACAGCATTTATCTTCTCCACTCCTTGTTCCTCACTGGTGATGTCTACTAGAGCTGCTTTCATCAATACCCCCTTGACTGACCACTGCGGTGCTTCTGATGCCCTGAGAGATTTGGAGAATCCCTCAGAACTCCCAGAGGCACTTGAGTTCCATTTATACTAGTTACACTCTATTTTACATTGGTATTATTGTAATTATATTAAGTATCAAGCTACATGCATGACATAAACTGTCCTGCTTAATTTTCACATTAATTTACAGTATCTATAATTATTCCCCCCATTTTGCAGCTGTAGGAAATGAACTTTGAGTGTTCTGCTCAAGGTAACACAGCTAAAAACTAATGGAATAATTGCCTGATCTGAGTCTATCTTCTCTGACTCAAGTGCCTTAAAACACACAGTGTTGGGGCCGGCACTGTGGCCTAGCAGGTAAAGCTGCTGCCTGTAGCACTAGCATCCCATATGGGTGCCAGTTTGAGACCCGGCTGCTCCACTGCCGATCCAGCTCTCTTCTGTGGCCTGGGAAAGCAGCAGAAGATGGCTGAAGTGCTAGGGCCCCTGCACCATCGTGGGGGACCCAGAGGAAGCTCCAGGCTCCTGGCTTTGGAACAGTGCAGCTCTGGCCATTATGGCCATCTGGGGAGTGAACCAGCGGATGGAAGACCTCTCTCTCTCTGCCTCTGTCTCTCTGTAACTGTGCCTTTCACATAAATAAATAAATCTTAAAACATACACACAGTGTCACCTCTGCATGCTTACACAAAAGCTCTTCAGACGTGAATAACTCATGTATGAACTTCCCTGGACACGGTCAAAGCCCTACTGCAAAACAGAAGCTGCTAGCAAACAGCCTGTGAAACGAGGTCTTCTTGGTCTCTGCCTTCGTGTGGCCCTGTATCTTGTTTCCAACTGAGGGAGTTGTGTCTCAGGCCCCTTGGTTACACACACAGGGCCCACCACCTCCGGTGTGTTGCGTGTGTGTGTGTGCTGCACACGATGCCACCTCATGTGTGACACATGCATATGTAACCACACAAGATGCAAGCACAGGGACCAGCACTGTGGTGTAGCAGGTGAAGTCTCTGTCTGCAGGGCCAGCTTCCTGTACGGGCACTGGGTCGAGTTCCAGCTGCTGTACTTCTGACCCAGCTCTCTGCTATGGCCTGGGAAAGCAGTGAAGAATGGTCCAAGTCCTTGGGCCTCTGCACCTGCGTGGGAGACCCAGAGGAAGCTCCTGGCTCCTGGCTCCTGGCTCCTGGCTTTGGAGAGCCTCAGCTCCAGCCATTGCGGCCATTTGGGGAGTGAACCAGCAGACGGAAGACCTCTCTCTCTGCCTCTGCCTCTGAATCCGCAACTCCACTTTTCAAGTAAATAAATAAACCATTAAAAAAAAAAGATACAAGCACAGATCAAACAGAAAAAGCATATCATTATTAAATTTAACCAAGCATTGTATATTCATTTGTTACAATGAATGCCCATTTGTTTAAAAAAGGAAAGGAAGGGAAACATTATCTAAAATTGATATTTGTATTATCTTTCACTCCAGATCATTTCTCTGACTTAGAACGTCAGAATTATATGACTTTCAAATATGGTCTGCTTTTTCCCTCTTAATGTAGTGAACAAATTAAATACAGTACTTGCATCCAATTGTATAAATTAGCTGTTTTTGTTTTCTTGATTATGTGTGTATATCAACAAATTAGAAATACAGTGTTTTCCTACCTGAAACACTGAATGTGTACTTATTTTTTTAAAAATGCATAGCAATTCTTTTAATGCCATGACTTAAACAATATCTACACCAAGCAAAGCAAACGATCAAAGTTATCACCCAAGTAACTCAGAACCAGTCGATTTTAGCATAAAAGAACCAATTTTCCTTTCTGAATTACCCTGTTATTTGTTTGTACTCTGAACTTCACCTTACTCGTGTAAAAACAGCACTGCTTCTAAATCAATAGGGCAGTGAAGTCTGGGTCATTAATTAGTGACACATTTTCAGGGTTCAGAAGGGAATTACACATGAGGCAGTGCCTGCGTGCTTAAGGGGTCGGGTCTGATGGAAATCTGATTTATGATCAGTGAAGAAACAAAACAAATTCAAATAGTGGTGCTGAACTAATCTAGTTGAGGCTGCAGAATTGAGTCTGCATGTCCACATTTTTAAAAAAGATTTATTTATTTATTTGAAAGAGTGTCAGAGAGAGAGAGAGAGAGAGAAAGAGGAGCATCTTCCACCTGCTGGTTTACTTTCACTGTGCCACAGTGCCAGGCCCTACATGCACACTTTTGAATCTCACCTTTTCCATGGTCTCAGTAGCACGTTAGCAAGAGTTGAAGACATAATTTATGAAATTGTTCTCCTCAGGTGAATTCTAGGCAGTCTGCAGAAGGAAAATTAGTCTCTGCACTTTACATTTTCAATGATCTTAGTTTGACAAAAATGCCCACAGACAAAGATGCATTGGGAGCTGTTGTAGAAGTTCTTCAGAATTCAGAGATGGCTGCCATGTGTTGAGAAGGCACACCGATATAAAGAAAATGAGACTGAAGTTGAGCTTTACTTGCGGTGAAGCGAATGAAGAGTGACTGTGGCTGTTTGTTCCTGTGGGCTGGTGCCTCGGATCATGACCTCTGAGAAAAATAAGATGAAGTATTCTAATGGCTTTTTCTTAATCTAATGTAGAAATGACAATGAATGATGGCTCCCAATTAGTCTCTTCTTCATCTGCATTGGGTATGAAAGTCCTTCCTCAATTAACCTAGTGTCTGATTCTTGACCCTAGGCTAGCATAGTTCTTTTTCCAAAGTGTTTTTCTAAATTTCTTTGAACATTTTTCTTGAGGAAGTCTACTAAAGACCCAAGAATAGTGTATGTTGGTTGATGGTAGTATTGGGTCTAGAGGGGGCTGTAGAAGGTGGGAGAAGGCTTGCTACTCTGACCATTTTTAAAAAAAAAAGAATTATTTTATTTATTTGAAAGACAGAGTTACAGAGACAGATAGAGCCAGAGAGAGAGAGAGAGGTCTTCCATTCCGCTGGTTCACACGCCAAATGACCACAACGGCCAGAGCTGAGCTGATCTGAAGCCAGGAGCCAGAAGCTTCTTCCAGGTCTCCGACACAGGTGCAGGGTCTCAAGGTCTTGGGCCATCTTCTACTGCTTTCTCAGGCCATAACAGAGAGCTGGATCAGAAGAGGAGCAGCTGGGACTTGAATCGGCGCCCATATGGGATGCCTGCGCTGTAGGCTGGGGCTTTAACCCACTGTGCCACAGTGCCGGCCCCTGATCCATGTTTTAAGATACCCCATATCAGGGCTTGAATTCAACACTAAGAATCCATTCAGTTTTTATCTTTAAAGCCACCTAGAACTGGTAATTTGGAGAAGCTGGGAAGACAAATGAAAATAGGTCCTGGTTTTTCTCGGGAGAATCAGGCTGGCAAATCCCTGCTGGGTATGGAAATTACAAATTTCTCCAAATCATCCTTTTCTTTTGCCGTAGGACAACGTGATAAGACTTCTCAGCTTCATTTTTTCTACTGGACACCAGTAATGTGAAACTGCAGAAGCTCTGTCAGATCTACAGCAGATTTCAGGGGAAAGCCGCTCCTCAGGGAAAGATGGCCGTGGAGAGGCTAGATTGCACTAAAAGTTAAATCTCATCCTCAAACACTACGAACTGTCTTAAGAGAAAATGACCCAGGGAGATGGAAAAAGAGAACCAACTACAAGATAAAGGCAGAAATCAGAAAGAAAATCATAAAATTTACACAGTGTACAATCAGTATGAGGGGGCATGAAAAATAAAGAGCTTCTAAAAGTTTCAGGAAATGTATTAATCTGGGATACACAAGCTAGATTCAGACTAGTTCTACACAAATAACTAAAACATTCTTCATGCTGATTTTTGTGGAAGAGTTCATTCAAGGTGATATTTCACAACACCTCTAAGCTATGCTAGTCAGAAGCTTACTTTGGCACATAATTTGAATATAGATATGACTAATAAATTAAGACTCACTAAGAAAGATAGCTGTGTGTTTACTTACATCATGATTTCTTAATTTGTAATACTGACTTTCGAATCCTTTATGAGTTTGGAGAAAACTTAGCAAACACATTTTCTGTGAATTACTGGCAGTATTGGTTATTAGAGCTTATTAGTGTTGTGAATTATATTAAGCATTAGATATTATGTCAAAGCATTACACAGAGATATTTGGAAAAGAAATTTTTGACATATGAATATGTATGTTGAGTAAAACATCAGAGGACTTATCACAAGATTCATGCAAAAGTGGAACTAAAAGTTAAGTTTATTTTGATGCAAAGATTCTTTGAAATCCAGGCATAGCTTTTTTCATAACACATTTTTCCACTTTTGTGAGACTTCTCATATTATTGCTGAGAGAATAGAAATATTACTGTTTAAATACCTCTCACTCAATTACCAGGTAAAATTCAGTTTTAAGGTGCATTGTTAACATGGAAATTATTTAATAAAAAACAATTTATAACTTCTAATGGGCGTAAATCCAATTTTAACTAAGGTATAGGAAAATTTGTGTATAAATTATTAAAAATATTTTCCACTTAGAAGTCTTCTCGGCATAGCTTTCTTGAGCTTATTTTATTCTGAAATTTTCAAGAAAAAAATGAAGATTTATTTTCAGTTGTTTAATGATCCAAGCTATGCAATATGGAGAAGACTCAAATCACAATTTCATGCCCAAAAGAGCACCATAGTCCTTGTGATCAGACCAGAGACATTGATGCTTGCAATTACTTTGTCTCATGCTCACGTTCGGGTGTGTGAGTGCGTGTGTGTGTGTGTGTGTGTGAAGTCCCTACTTCCTCTGCTTGCACTGAGCATGAACTTTCTGAATTCCCAGATCTTACGACAGCCACCATGGGTCCTTCACCGGTCATTCTGAGTCTCCTACTTGGGTGGAACAATAGTAATGATCCCAAATTTTCCTCTATCTCAGCACCATTTCCATTCTCTGTTCATTATGGCAAAGCAGACAGAGCCAAGTATTTAAGAAATTATCTGGATAATTCATGCAAAAGAAATGCTGCACATGTGGATGCGTGTGTGTGTGTCAGAGAGCAAAGGGGGACAGAGAGATCCAGTCTGGAATATCAAGTTTTTCTTTCCAGTTAAGTAATTTTGTCAGGGAATTGCCCATTTGATGGCTACATGGGATAGTAGAAAGATTATTCAATAATATTCTCTTACTGTAAATGACAAATTTAGCTCACATTAATTTTGAAAGAAAATTTGTTGACTTATGCATCTGGGAACTCCAGCACTGTATCCTAGCTTCAAGGAGTGGGTTGGATCCAAGGACGTAAAAGGTACCCGTCACTGCCATCTCTTTCTTCATCCCTAAGAATTTTTTTTTTGATGGCTTCATTTTTGTTCAGAAATTCCCCAGGCAAAGGCTGAGAATGCCTCTGCAACTAAATATTTATACTCACCGTCCCAGCAACTCTGGAAGACAAATTATTCCATCAGTAATAACAACAACAATAATAGCCAGTATTCAATTATGTCGTTCAGCAAGAACTTTCTTTAGACCATACTTTGCACTTACTTTCTTCAACACTTGATTACTAATCAAAACACTTTTGTGAAGTGAGTGTTTTTCTTTCTTTTTTACGGATGAGGCTAAATTGACTAGAAAGCTTGTGAAATCCCTGATTGATCTAGCTTCATTCAAACGCGTACTACAATTTATACCTAAGTCACATCTTAGCTTAACACTTGGCCTAATCTAGTTCAGACTTCACCCTTATAGCCCAGGGAAAGTGTGTGACGTACTCCAAAGAAGAAAAAAAAATTCCATTCTTTGTAACTTAACATTTGAACGAGACCATGATTCACATTTAAGTTTCATTGGCTAAACTTGAATTCAATAAATAATCATTGACTATCAGACCTTAGATGTTGTAAGGAAGTGGTTTATAGTGTTTTAATAGTACCATTTAAGTATTAATAACATTAAAATATCAGTAAAATTTGTTCTCACAGGAATCAACACATAGCGAATATTAAGTATAAAGTGCAAAATTATTAAGGGAATGAGTAGAGACAGAGGCAGAGGAAGAATAGCAGAGGATGCGATTAAATGCAATAAATAAGTTGTAGCAGCCAACTTTTACTGAGAATCTGTACTGTGAGCAAGCAATTAACCAATCAGCAAGTGCTGAGATTCTCTTTCCAGAAGAAGAGATTGAAGCTGAGAGAGCCTAAGTAGTTCATCCAAGGAAATACAGGCAGGAAACTAACAAGCCCGGATCCAATCCAGGCATCAGGTTCCACCGTGCTCTCTCTCCATGGCTGCACTTGCTGAAAAAAAGCAGGATTTGTGGAATGAGCATGTGGTGACATGGCTAAGATGCTTCTTGAGACGCCAATATCCCAGATTGGAGTGCTTGGTTAGAGTCCTGGCTATTCCGCTTCCGATGCAGCTTCCTGCTAACATGCACCCTGGAAGGCAGAAGGCTATAGTTCAAGCACTTAAATCCCTGCCCCCTATATGGGAGACCCCAACGGAGCTCCAGGCTCCTGGCTTTATCTTGGCCCAGGCTTGGCTGTTGCAGGCATTTGGGGCAGCATCTCTCTCTCTCTCTCTCTCTCTCTCTCTCTCTCTCTCTCTTTCTGTCTCTCACACACCCCTTCCAAGTAAGAGACTTTAAAAAAGGACTTGGATAGATTTAGTTTATTTAGTTTGGAAAAGTATACCTGAACTGTTGGGATTCCTTATATTATGTACATTTACATGGATGTAATAATATTCTGCAAATTCAACTTGTAATTTATAATTTCAGTTCCAGAAATGTGCAGATATATTTTCTGCATGAAAATAAATTTCTTTAGTATTTTTCCTTAAATTCCAAATATAAGCCTAAAATAATGCAATTTGTTATAAATCAAATTAATGAACACATTAATATAATACAGGCTATACGGCTGCCGTCCAGCATGGAATTTAACACCAGAAAGTCTGTCATGTATCAAAATAAAAACACATTTTGCTAGGTTAATAAGGGTGATACTATCTATCTTGTTTTATAACTTCTTCTCAAAGGTTGTCTTTCTGATTGTGCACTGCCTCTCCTAATGTCAGATAGAAATGTTAAGGCTCACGCATTGGCTATTCAAAGAGCTATCTTAGAGTATGTCACCTCAGCATTCATTTGGTGGTCAGTACCTTTGCCCTGGAGCTGGGAACAAGGCAGGCATTCTCCTGGGAAGTGAGAACTTGGGAGGAGAGAACTATTGGCAGCCTCGAAAAGCATAAGTTCTGGTTCAAGTCAAAGTCTGAGTAAGCTGCAGTGTTAACTGCAATAGCGTAACTTGGAACATCGGAGGGTTTCTTAAATTCAAAAAATTAAATCATTAAAATCAGCTTTCAGGTAGAATAAAATTGTTTCTGTCTTTGCCCAAGAAGTCAAAGATGAACTTAGTGTTATCAAAACTCTAAAGGTCATTTTTAATTTGTGTGTGAACGATCTCAAATGCATTCTCCACCAGCATTTCTGGCACTGTGGCATTTTTCACAGGCAGACTCTGGGGAAAGCCGTGTGCTGCAAGTCCTCAGAGGAGGAGAGCCCTGGTGGCCTGTGGATGGTCTGGATCCAACAGGAGCTGAACCCTTTACACTACGCCCTGCTGTCTGGAGTTGTCCTCTCCCTGCCCACTCACATGTGCAGAAGCATGGGAGGTAATGTTACCAGAAGAACTCTGAGGTTGCTAACAATTCAGTAAAAATCAATTTGCAAGTACAGAGATGATATCAAGGTATGAGTGACAGCCAAGTGTGGTTGATCAACAAGGAAACCAAGCTATATAAATTCAATTTATTTTTTTCATCAAAAAACTGACCCTGCAAGTAGAGAAAATTATGGGAAAAAAAGTCTTAATTTTTGTTTCCTTTTGAACCTCTACTCACTTGAAAGTTCTATTTACACAGTGATGAAGGAGATGTGTTTTGTAAGCAGACTAATTCAGAGAATGTGCAAGTCTGTGTACGGCAGATTCATGTCCCGGGAACACGTGACTTCCTGGGGTTGTCTTGCATTTCTCCTCAGTTTTTCAGTTCCAAGTTGTGTTGGATTAAGGACTAGCAGAAGTTAGGGATAAAGGAAGGGACTCCGTAGAGGGAACACTGTCGCGCAGGCCTTGCAGCCAGCTACAGCTGTCCTTTCTTATTCCACAGAGAGGAGTAAAGCTACTCTCAGAGCGGGGTGTTTGTTTTCTTTCCTACTTGCCAACGTCCAATCACTACATTCCCTCAGCTGCACACTTTGCGCATTAAATGCTGTTGCTCCCCCTCTTCGTGGAGGAACGACACAGGACCCTGCGCTGTTCTTTCGTCTGCTCGGCCTTCCCCGGGTTTGCTGCTGGTTCTTCCCGGGTTGGCTACTATCCCTTCCACCTCCGTGGAAGGGCAGTTCCCCCTGGCCACATTCCCCACTTCCGCAGGGGAGCGGCACACCGCCGGCTGGCTTTCTCGGGGGCTGCACAGGTGTTCCTTCAGCTAGATGTTCCCCCTAGATGTTCCTGGTGAATGCCGTCTCTCTCCTCCTTTATAGTCCTCCTCCGCCAATCCCAACTCGGCTGCCCACACGCCGAGTACGCTGCTCTCCAATCAGGAGCAAGTCCTACAGTTTATTGGTTGAACTGGAGGCAGCTGTGCGGAAGCTGTTTACTTCTCTCCCAGCGCCATATTGTGGGAGAGCAGATGCATAGAATAAGTCTTAATTCCAGTAACTCAGTCTAGTCTGGTTTGCTCCCCACAGATCCCCCTTTCTTTTTATTTTTTGGCGTTGATACGTGCCTGTCTTCGGTGTCCCGCGGCACACACTCTGCTCTACTTGCTAGAGTTGCCACAGGCTCTTACAAGTCCTATCAATCAGGCAAACCGAATCCGGGTCCTCTCTTCGCCATGTTGTGAGGAGGTTTTTAGGCGCTGATGCGTGCCTGTGTTCGGTGACCTGCGGCTCATACTTTGGTCGAGCCGCCTGCTGGCGCTTACCGCCTTAATCAGGCAGACCGAATCCAAGCTTTCTTATTGCCGTATTGTGGGGGAGACTTATTAGTGTTGGTTCGTGCCTATCTTCGGTGACCTGCGGCGCATAAGCTGCTAGCCGCCGCAGGTGCTCATCGCCTCACTTAATCAGGCAGACCGAATCCAAGCTCTCACATTGCAGTGTTGTAGGGAGGCCTTTCTATTTCTCTATTTCTCTATCTCCGGGCATTCCTATTTCTCCCATTTTACTTCTGTCTGCCAACATTCCCATTTCTCTCATTTTACTTCTAAACTTTTGTTTCTCTTATCCCTGCGGCTTCCTGGCGCCTCGCCCTGCCGGCAGGCTCCGCCCCGAGGCTGCTTCTCGGCGCCTCGCCAGCTCTGAGCCGCTTCAGCCCGCGCCTCTCTCATCTGCGCGGCTCGGCTTTGCGCGCACACTCCGTGGTCTCGCACTTAACCCTTTCGCGTCTGAACCACGGCCTCGCGCCAGCCCCGCGTTCCCTATGTACTTGAGCCCCGCACGCTCTGTCTGCGCGCGGCAGCCTCCACGAGTCACACAGCGTAGCTTACGTGTCCGCCACTAGCATTCAATCTAAGTTCCCCGGGCTAGCCTGGCGAATTCAACCCAGCATACGTCTCCGCCCCACGGTTTGGCTTCCTGTCCTTTGCTCCCCGGGCTAATCAGACGGATCCCAACCAGGCTTACGTTTCAGCTTCTGGTTTTAACTTTTCGCCCCCTATTCCCGGGCTAACTTGAGAATCCCAAAGTGGCTTTCGTATCCGCCTCGGCCTGCCCACCGCGGCTTCAATTTCCCTAACATTTTTCTCTACCCGGTATGTTTCCCCAAGCTTTCCTCCAACAATACTCCTCCCTCATTTCTCCTGGCCTCTCCCCACAGTCCACATCCGAGTCTGTTTGTTCTAGCTTTCACTTTCGCTTTCGACCTTAGAGATTTCTCCCAGCTTCCCCCCATAGTCCGTATCTGAGTCTATGCCTAGGCTTTCAATAGCTTCTTCCGGCACCCTTTTCGTCCGGCTTTTCCCTAGGCTGTTTGCTAGTCTCTCTCTCCGATATTTTCCCTAGGCTGTTTGCTAGTCTCTCTCTCCGATATTTTCCCAGTTCTTCCCGTTTCTTCCCTCCTAAGTTTCCTATCCGTCCTGGGTTTCCTATCCAAGCTAGGTTTCCTATCCGAGTCACGGCACCATTATGTCGCTCCCCCTCTTCGTGGAGGAACGACACAGGACCCTGCGCTGTTCTTTCGTCTGCTCAGCCCTTCCCGGGTTTGCTGCTGGTTCTTCCCGGGTTGGCTACTATCCCTTCCACCTCCGTGGAAGGGCAGTTCCCCCTGGCCACATTCCTCACTTCCGCAGGGGAGCGGCACACCGCCGGCCGGCTTTCTCGGGGGCTGCACAGGTGTTCCTTCAGCTAGATGTTCCCCCTAGATGTTCCTGGTGAATGCCGTCTCTCTCCTCCTTTATAGTCCTCCTCCGCCAATCCCAACTCGGCTGCCCACACGCCGAGTACGCTGCTCTCCAATCAGGAGCAAGTCCTACAGTTTATTGGTTGAACTGGAGGCAGCTGTGCGGAAGCTGTTTACTTCTCTCCCAGCGCCATATTGTGGGAGAGCAGATGAATAGAATAAGTCTTAATTCCAGTAACTCAGTCTAGTCTGGTTTGCTCCCCACAAATGCAGTCTTGTGTGCCCCTGTTGATCGGGAGCGAGGTAGAACAGTGCTCCAGGAGACACTGACACTGGAGCTCAGACTGCGCTGCCAGACCTTGCACTCCCGCCGCAGCCGGCAGCTCCAGCGTTCTCCACCCTTCGCTGCAGTGCACAGAACGGCCTGCTGTTGAGGCTTTTCTGCAGCTCCCAGGCCGTGCTCCTCATCAGTATTCGCAGTGTCTTTCCCTCAGCAGATGCATGTTGCTTTCCCCTTCCTTTGTTCTCCTATTTATTGTTCTAAGGGTTATCAGCACCAACTGTCTTTACAGGTTATTAGCTTGGTTTCAATAAAGACCCCAAGACCCACAAAAATAGACATTCAATTTGCTTGATAGCAAAATGTACCAGCCTGTTTATAGGAAAATTAAGAGGCAGAATTTATGAGGAATGCCTAAAAATGAGACATCCTTCTTCAACTGAGTGATCAAATACTGGCAGAATTGTTTTAGAGTTGTAAGATTCATGGGTGGTGAAATCCCCTTTTAGTCCTCTTAAGTAACATATTCAGTTTTAGTGTATGGAAAGCCTTTTTAGTCAAAATATGTGCAATGTCACCAATTTGTTTTTGGAAGAAAAAGAAATGATTCACTTTTCTTTATGAAATTATTGTAAGATTACATTTTCTTTTACTTAAAGCTTTTTTTTTTTTTTTTTTTTGACAGGCAGAGTTAGACAGAGAGAGAGAGACAGAGAGAAAGGTTTTCCTTTCGTTGGTTCACTCCCCAAATGGCCGCTACGGCCGGTGCACTGTGGTCAGCACTCTGTGCCAATCCGAAGCCGGGAGCTAGGTGCTTCCTCCTAGTCTCCCATGCGGGTGCAGGGCTCAAGCACTTGGGCCATCCTCCACTGCACTCCCGGGCCACAGCAGAGAGCTGGCCTGGAAGAGGGGCAACCGGGACAGAATCCGGCTCCCCGACCGGGACTAGAACCCGGTGTGCTGGCGCCGCAGGCAGAGGAATAGCCAATTGAGCCTCAGTGCCAGCCAACTTAAAGCTTTAGGATATCATTTTTTAAAGGCAACCAGTTTTTTTAGAAAGTCATTGAATTAACCTTGTACCTCATTTTCCCTTTATTAACATGGAAATATGAAAACTTTGATGAGAATTAAAGGACATTAGATGTTGGTTAGAGATGATAAAATCCTTTCATTTGGGGCTCAGATCATGCCAGGCAGAAACACAGGCAAGCAAAGCCTTCGTCCCCAGGCCTGCAAGAGGTCTCCCCAAGTAGTGGTCAGGACGACTCACCGCGGGTTGCGGCTCTGGTTGCCTTTACTCAAGCAATGCCTGTTTATCCCCCGTAGCCACGTGGGACAGTCAGCACTTGAAATGGTTTTCTACTCATGCTTCCAAGAATACCAATCATACTGAATGGTGAGAAACAGAAAGATGAGTCATGCTTAAGTTCTAAGCCAATCAGGTATCACACGCACCCTCCATCCATACATGTGCTGACACTGTTAAATGCTGACAGTAAGTGATGAACAAAAGAAGACACGGCCCCTACTCCCAAGGAGCCTAGTCTGGTTGCAGGGTGGTGGGAGGAGGAGGTCTGTTAATTACACAACCACATGAGTGTGTAAAACCAAGACTGTGACACATGTAATGGGAGGCAAAGATGCTACCGGAGCCTGAAGCAGAATCGGAACTCTTAGAGGAAGAGTCCAAGAGGGAGCAGCACTTACAGCACTGAGCTGATCTAACAAGAAGAGATGGGTAGAAATTAACTGGATGGAGAAGGGGTGAAAAGAAACCCGAGAAGAAGGCGTAAGAAGGACAGCACCTGGAGTGAGGAGAGCTTCGTTCATTAAAAAAAGCTGTTTCAGCAGACATCAGAAGACAGGGTGAGTGGGCATGAACTAGAACTGGAGAATACAGTGGATTGTAGCTGGGCAAATTGCCATCTAACTCACCAAACTGCAGAGTTTCCAGTAGCAAATGCATATTCAGGCATCACAGGATTCTAGTCTTCAAGTATGTAAAATAGTTTAGTTCATAGTCTGAATTGGAAAGTTATCTAGTACCTTGTCCAAGGTCACATGATGAATGTGCATAGGAGCTGGAATGGGAATCAAAAATATGGATGCTTTTAAGCGACTCAAAGCTCGGATTCTGTTGTTGCTCTTTGTCTCTTGTTAATAAATGGATGAAATGTGGATTGGGGAATCAAGTAACAACCCTCCAGGAAGGCATGAGATGACCCCAGAGATCTTGGTGACAAACAAGGCCAGTCGTTTGAAGACTGTGTTGGATTCTTGGCTCCATGAGACACCTGTGCAGAGCTGACGTCTGCCTGCAACTGAACTCAAGTTCATTCCATACTTTTGCAAAGGCAACCCAGGGTCAGGCTAGGGGGCGTGGGGCCCGGGTCTCTAGGGCAGGTGAGCATGCTGTTAAAACAGATGGCAAAAGCCTGCCCTTTGCATGTTCAGTTACAAACTTCAGGGGTGGATTTGAGAAGCATAATTTCATAATCTCTCTCGGGAGGCCTGAAATGCACATTATTATTGTTTCTCATTATGATTTATACTTTATGTCAGTCAATGTCATTGCCATCATTTTTGATGTTGTTATTGTCACTGCATCTCACATTTTACCCTGTTGTAAGAAGACACGCATCTGCTTTTCTCACCAGTGTAGACATTATGTCAGTACAGTCAAGGTTTTAAAAAATTGCAATGTAAAAATGACTTAGTCGAGAGAAATATTTATTTTGAACCCACATTAATTGTTGGGTGTTACTTATGCTACATGATATATATATTCAAGAACATGAAATGCAAATTAAAAGGGAGTATGTCAGGGCCAGCATTGTGGTGTAGCATGGGTAAAGCCACCACCTGCAACACCAACATCCCATATTGCCACAGGTTCAAGTTCCAGCTGCTCCACTTCTGATTCAGCCCCTAACAATGGCCTCAGAAAAGCAGCAGAGGATTGCCCAAGTGTTTGTTTGGGCCCCTGCCACCCATGTGGGAGACCTGGAAGAAGTTCCTGGCTCCTGGCCCAGCCCCGGCCGCTGTAGCCACTTGGGGAGTAAACTAGCAAATGGAAGATTCTCACTTTCTCTCTCTCTCTTTCATTCATGTGTGTGTGTGTGTGTGTGTGTGTGTGTGACTTCCTCTCTCTTTGTAGCCCTGTCTTTCAAATAAATAAATCTTTTTAAAAAAAGAGAACATACTCAATATAAGTATAGGAGAAAAAAAAATGGAGAATTGTGGTTTAACAGGGTTAGAATTTCAGTTTTATAGGATGAAAAACTTCTGGAGTTTGGTTGTACCATGAGAATATACTTCACATTACAGAACCATACACTTAGAAGTGATTAAGATGATAACTTTTATATTTATATTGTGTGGGGCTTTTTTTGTTACCAGAATTAAAAGCAAAAACAAATACTTTGTCTTTGAAACATTTGCAGAGTAAAACTAAAATAAAGACTCGGGTAAACTGAAACAGACAAAAGCACACAGAGTGCTCAGAAGAAGCAATCAGGCCATTAGTGAGAGACTGAATCAGAAGTGGAGCAGCTGGAACTTGAACCCGTGGCAACATGGGATGTTGGCATTGCAGGCGGTGGCTTTACCCATACAAGTGCCCTGAGGTCACCACACACTGTGGCGGTGATGTCTTTTCCTCTGCATTTCTTGTTGGCCCTTACCTTGCTTGCTTGCAGGTTGCTCACCTAAGAGGTAGAATTCATTGCTGTAACAACTCTAGGCAGTGTCCTGGGAAGTAAAGGTCCCTATCATTGCAAGCATTGGCGGTGTTTACAGAAAAAGAAACTGTTGTGATTACAGAGACTTGACAAGGCCATCTGTGTACCTACTGCTCTTCCTTACTTTGATCCTAAGCTAGAGTCAAGTTCCTGGTGAAATTGGATGTGTTTAAGACTATTTTCTACATGTGGTGCGAAGGTGATCATTTCCCACTGCTGGTCTGCCTTGGGAATGCCTGCCCTGCAGCCTTATTACCTGTGACCAGCTCTATTGCACACAGAGAACCCTAGAAACAAAATGAAACAAAACAAGCACAGCACTGCTGACCAGGCAAGACCACTGAGCTCAGAAGCAGACCATCTGCATTAGCACCAAGCTGGGTTTGTGGTCTCGTTGGTATTCTTGCTAAGTCTCACTTTTTTCCCCCAAAACAGAAGTTTCTCAACCCAGATCGTATTTTTTCTGACAAACGCATTCTGACATCTGCAGCATCTGAGCAGCTGCCAGGAGATGTACAGAGTTTTGGTTCTCATTTTGCCAGAAAAGCATGATGTTCCTTTTTTCTCTCTTTCCCACCCCCACTTTGCATGCATACACATACACAGCACACACACACAGACAGCATGCACACAAATACACGTATGTAACTGTGAGTGTGCATGGTAAGTACACAGCACACACAAATGTGTGCATGTAACTCTGAGTGTGCACAGTGAGTTCACAGCTCACACAAATGCACATGTGACTGTGAGAGTGCACGGTGAGGCCCTGTCTCTGCACTGAGTTTCAGGAACTGTAGGAAGGGATACACTGTCTTCCTGGAATCACAACTTGTAAACCCCTTGTGCTCTCCAGGCCGCCATTGTGAGATTTGAAACCTTTAAGTAGATAACATCTATTTCAACTGCATTATTCACTACTAGGCCCTGGGTGAGAGGGCTTGGGGAGAAGGAAGGATAGGAAGGAGACATCTACGGGCAGCTGGACCCGAGCAAGGACACCGATAGGAGATGGAGTCCGGTCAGTGGTCCGGGAGACTCGAAGAGAGAAGATTACAGGGAGCTGACACGGAGTTGATAGTCTTGCAGCAGCAGAAGCCATCCCAGTGGGAGATGCGGAGCAAATGCCGTCAGAGACCAGAGTGTGAAGCCACATGGAGCACAGGCCGCCTAACAGGAGCTATGGCGTATACTGATCCTGTCAGCCGTCGCAGCCCAGAGCTCAGGGGAAGCAAGAGAAGCAAACCTACTGCTTTCTCAGCGTGCATGTCGACCTCCCACAGCGCCAGCCCAGCATCCGGGGCCAGGTTCTCAGACTGTGCATGCCCTGGAGTCATCTGAAAGACTGATGGAAACAGAGACCACCGGGCCCCACCTCCAGAGCTTCTGATTGACTGCCTAAGGGCGGCCCCCCAAGAATTTCCATTTCTAACAAAAGAAGTTCCCAGGTGATAGAGGAGCTGCTGGCCCAGGGCCCTGCTTGAGAACTGCCAGTGTCCAGGAAGCAGCCAGAGGGAGCCTGGGGTAGGTTGTGGGTTAGGAAACACCTGCTTAGGTGGACACAGCAATGAAATAGAGTGTTGGGTCTGCACCAGCCAAGGGAAAGTGGCCATCACGGGGAGAGAGATGATCCTCAGGGGCAAGGGGGAACCCAGCAGGCGAACACTTTGTGAAACTGGCAGGCTGTGGGTGATGAATATGGGGAACAGACAACATCCCAGTTTGTAGCCTGGGAACAGAGGTAACAAAAAGGTGGGACAAAATTAGACTGGTTCAGTGCAGTCCCTAAGTGGTCAGGTAAGGGGAGGGGTGCAGGCAGTGAGGTCCATGAAGCAGGACAGGAAGTTACAGTGGGGCAGGCATTAAGCACCCATGATGCTCAGCTTTGATCTATTGACCAGGGATTCTTCCCCTTGCCCTGACCACAGGGCAACCTTTGTCCTTGAATACGAATGGCATTGTTCAGCCCTTCCAATGTTTTCATCTGGTAAATTGTTACTTATTTATTTTCAGTTTATGAAAGAGAGAGAGAAAGAGAAACACAGAGCCAGGAGCTAGGCACTCCATCTGGGTCTCACACGTGGGTGGCAGGGACCTGAGTATCTGAGCCAGCATTTCTGCATCCCAGGGTGCGTTAGCAGGAAGCTGGAAGAAAAGGAGCCAGAATTCGAACCAGTCAGAGAGATGATTAACAACCATTGTATGTAAGCACACACTCACAGGTATGTGGCTTTAAAAAGTTCATGGAAAATGGATGGAATTAAGAGACAGTATATATTTTTCCATGAGCATATTCATATGTGTCTATATATAACTATATATATATATATATATATATATATATATATATAGCATCCTGGTTTAAATTAGCGCTACTTCACAGGTAGACAGAGAAGTATAGTGTCAGGTCCATACTCCATAAGCATTGAATCAGGTGTCTCAGGAGACGCGGATCCACAGATCTATACTGTTTAACAAAATTTCCAATGATTTTAACACATTCTAATATTTGCAAAGCACTGGCCAAAATCATTGGTTCTCAGGAATCACACAACAGATTCCACTTTTTTTTTTTTTTTTGGACAGGCAGAGTGGACAGTGAGAGAGAGAGATGGGGAGAAAGGTCTTCTTTTACCATTGGTTCTCCCTCCAATGGCCAGGAACCAGGTGCTTCTCCTGGTCTTCCATGCGGGTGCAGGGCCCAAGTACCTGGGCCATCCTCCACTGCACTCCCAGGCCACAGCAGAGAGCTGGACTGGAAGAGGGGCAACTGGGACAGAATGCAGTGCCCCGACCAGGACTAGAACCCGGTGTGCTGGCGCCGCAGGTGGAGGATTAGCCTATTGAGCCGTGGCGCCGGCCTCCACCTATTTTTTAAACATTCTCTCTCCATGCCCAACCTCCAGAAATTCTGGCTTTCTTGGAACGAGAGGCTGTCAAAGATGACTGCACAATCTCTTTATACAGAACCAACTGCCTCTACTTCCATGAAGAGGTAGCTTATCTCTCCATCCCCAAATTTCAGGCATCATATCGTGAGTTGTTTTGTCCAGTAGGTTATTAGCAAAAAGGATGCAGACAGAGACTTGAATATGGAACTTGATTTTTTGGGCTATATTTAGAAACCTTAAATCAAATCATTTGGATAACAAATTCAATCAGTGACTATTTTACTGACTTTTAGTCCAGCTCCAATTGGAAAAAAAAGTTATTATTTTAGTATTATTTTAGGACACCAAGTTACAGGGTGTACTGTTTCACAGGAACAGATGTAGGCTGTCACCTGGGTGTTTAGATTTTTTAAAACTTTCCAGGGGGGTTAATATGCAGCAAAGATTAAGGACCAGTGGTCTAAATCATTGCTGTCACTCTTGACTGCCTATGGAACAGTCTGGAAAGCATTTGGCAATACTGGTGTCCAGACCCCACCCCTGAAAATTGTGATATTATTAAAAAGGGATATATTCTGTTTGTTAGAATTTTTTTAGGACTTCCGAGATTAATCTAGTAGGTAGAAACACTTCAGGACCACTGCTTTTGGTAAGATATTTTTGTTGATATGATCATTCGTACAACCATTGAGTTGTGTAGGCACCATGAGGGTGAAGTGTAGTGAAAAGCGAGGCAAGACTCTGTTGGGCCAAGAGCTCACTGTGCACACAGCTCCTTCTCATAGTTGCCTGCAGTCTGCACCCTCTTGGGACCAGTAGCACTTGATATGGTTGTGCTTGAGGCCTTCAGATCAGCCTCAAAGAGCACAGATTCTCTGAACTTAGGGTTATCCTAGAAATGGAAACTGAATCCTCTGTTGTGTATAGACACAATTTTTAATAACTTCCTAGAATTTTCCTATAAATATTAGGATTGATATCTTTCACATAAACCTCAGAACATCTAGCTGTTCTCAGAACGTCACAGAGCCACGGTAACATTGGTCCCGTTTCCTGCAGATGGAACTTGTGGTCTTCAGTTCAGGAGATGACCCCACACACCCCACCTCTGTCCTGGACCCACCCCCACACACGGGGCTGCTCTGTTGTTTAGGTTCTGTGTCAGGGCGTCTGTGGGCAAAGGGTATTTTGCATCCCCTGATCATTGTTTTCTTGACGTAGGAAACATTTTGTGCTTAATTACATTCTTTATTATATTAGTTTACATAGACAAGTTTTGCCTCTCTGATTAGACAGCAAACCCCTTGAAGCCAGAAGCAGTGGAGAAACCAGCACAGGGGCAGAGGAATGGCTGTTAAATAACTGGGAAGAGTGGTGCTTGGAAACTGCTCTTTGTAGTAATCACTCCACAAAGCTGAGCCACGTTTTCCAGGCAGACCCAATGTGAGAAACAAAGGGAACCACTGACCCACACCAGCACTTTACACACGGTGGTCTGCATGCCGTGTGCAACGCGCTGGATTCTAGTGAGAGTTCACTTCCAGACACTGACTCCTGACTCCACCTCTGCCTGGCTCCACCTCTCCTATCACTGGTTTCAAATCATGCGTCTCAATGTGCAGTTTCCCTGTACTTCAGGTCAACTAATAAAGAAAATTCATTAGATAGCAGTTTGGTATGCTTCTAAGTGCACCTCTGCAAGAGAATTCTAATAATCAAAGAAGCTGCTGACAGGGGAATATGATGGATTGCTTTGCTACAGGGTAATAGAAACCTTAACCGGTACGATGAATACTTCTGCTTCACAAGGAAAACTGAAATAGTGCAAATGGCTTAAATATGTGCTTCCTGACAAATGAAGACAATCATCTGCATATTCTAGATGAAACACCCTATTATGTCCATGGTAAAGTGAAATGTCTCTGAAGGAAGAGGGCTTAAAAGGAAGACCTTTGATAAAGGAAACAGACACACAAAAGCATTTAATGTCTCTCGTGTATTTTGTAGGAACATTTTTTTCAGCAATGATGTTTTAAAATTCATTCTCCAATCTATCATGACCAAACTTAGGAATAATTGGTTTCAAAATCCTTTCTGAATGCTAATTTTTAAGGTTCATAATAAAGGAAAGTCTTTAGCAACTGAAATCCCTGGGGTTTAAAATTCATTAACACAGAGAACACTTTTTTCCTAAGCTTTCCTCATAAGTTGACGTTAAAATAAGACAAGAAATCTCCCATCAAGGGGTTACTGTCAATTCTGTATGCAGGAAGCGATACCCCCCCCAATTTCACCAAAAACAAACAAACAAACAAAAAACCATGTGACAAAGGCAGCAGGCAGATATGTTGTGCTTGTCACTGGGCAAATGTTCTCGGAGAGATTGTAGATCCTGCAATTAATTTACATTTTTACCTCTGTTAATGCAACCCCATTTGAATTTTCTGTTTTGCTCTCCGACCTTCCCTAGCTGAAGCTGACTTGATTTCGTCTGTCACCTTAATTTGCTTCCTTCTGTAAGGCTTGTGTAGAGCTTGCAAGTTGATGTATATGTTTTAAAGATTTTAAATTTCCCTGTTTCAAGAGTTACTTAGTGATGGTAAGTTACCAAACATTTTAACAAGCCAACCCACCTTAAAGCCAAGGTCCTAATTCTTTACTCCTCCCCCTCTCCTGTCCTCCTCCCCCTAAATGTAAAATTCAAATGCAGAACCACCTGCTCTGACCTGGGAACTCCCATGCCCTCTTTGATTGGATCACTCCACCCCCTACTGTTTCCCTTCCCTCCCCAGCCCTACTTCAGGACCTCATTCCTCAGTGGGGGTGCATCATTCTCTCTCTGGTCTGTCCAATAGAGCTGGCATCCCTCTGTGGCTTATAATAAAGCTTGTCGGGTCTGTTGAGATTTGTTTTCTTTCTTTACATCTCTTGGATACAAATTGTGGCTTCCTAACACTTATAAATGTGTAGGGCACAATGTTTTGCTATTATTTAATTCTTCGTTGTTTAACTTTATTACTTCTTGATTCAATTATTAAGTCTGTATAATTTTTTTTTGAGAACATGCTAAGGTTTTTATCTTTGACCCAATAAAATTTCACTTTTGCTAATGGTTCATGTGTTTAAAAGCCTGTGTTTAGGGCTGGGGCCGTGGCACCAGTTAATCTTCCGCCTGCGGTGCCAGCATCCCTTATGGGCACCAGTTCTAGCCCCGGCTGCTCTACTTCCAGTCCAGCTCTCTGCTATGCCCTGGAAAAGCAGTGGGGGATGGCCCAAGTCCTTGGGCCCCTACCCCAATGTGGGAGGCTGGGAAGATGGGCCTGGCTCCTGGCTTCAGATCAGTGCAGCTTTGGCCCTTGCAGCCATTTGGGGAGTGAACCAACGGGAGGAAGACCTTTCTCGCTGTCTCTCCCTCTCACTTTCTGTAACCTATATCTCAATAAAATAAATAAAATCTTTTTTTTTTAAATCCCTTTTTAAAAAAAAATTTATTTACTATATACATCTGAGAAACAGAGAATGAAAGAGAGAAAGAGAGAGAGAGAGATCCAGGCTGGGACAGGCTCAATCCAGAATCCCAGAACTCCAGGTCTTCCTCATGAACAGAAGAGAATCAAATACATGAAGTATTACCTGCTGCTTCCCGACTCTGTATTATCAGGACGTTGAAATCAGGAGCAGAGCCAGGACTTGATCCCAGGCACTCCAATAAGAGATATGGGCATCCCAAGAGGCACCTCAACTGCTGGGCCGAATGCTTATTCTGTAAGAAGATGTGCTCTTTATTTTCCTTTTAGAGTTAAAAAAAGTAGTTGTCCCTACTAATCATATGACACTTACTAATTACATTGCACTTTCTGTACTCATCTCTGTTTTCAACCTGACAGGTCAGTTTCTAAAGAGAAGTGACTTTCATTGTGATGGTAAATATGTTTGAAGTGTTAGGAATGCTTAGTCATTGTGGACAATTCATGAGGAGGAGCTGGTGGTGGGGTGGTGAGAGGTAAGCCATCCAAATCCCAACAGACTGACTCATGCTGGCAGCCTTTTGAGGCCTGGAGCCATGTTCCCAGCTGAGAACAATTTTTATTTTGATTTGTTGTTTTTCACCTTTTAAAACCAAATTTGAAAGACAGCAGCATACACACCCTGCTGTCAATGGCACGGTTCTACTGACTTTCTGGTTCTGGAAATAACAAGGCCAGTCTTCAGACAAGAGAATGTAAAGAATCCAGAGAGAAGTGTCACAGTAGTAGGTGCTCAGAAACGGGCTGGCTCTACTGTTACTGCAGCGGATACAACAATGCTGACATGCTTTTAGCATTTTTCATGAAGTTTCTTAAGGAAAATCACATTCACAATATAACGTACAGTCTGTCAGTTAGCAGAGTTAGTGTTTGACAACACACACTCATTACCCGAAGTTCCAGGGTTGAAGTAGGACACAGCCACTGAAGTTATGCCCCATCACTTTGCTCAAAGCTCCCAGTCCCACCAGCCTGAAAGGGAGATCAGAGGATGGCCAAGACCCTGAGCCCCAGGCAGGCGTGGGGAGGGCACTGACTGGAACTTCTCAACCACAGTGAGACACTCCAGGGAGGAGCACGGGTTTCCTCTAGCAGGCATCCTGAGATAATCAGAACTGTTCAAAGAAGGAGTGGGCCAGGTCATGGGGAGGGGTCCCAAGAGATCAGATGTGGCACGAGGGCAACTCTAGCGAGCTCCTTTCCAATGTATCTTACCAGGGTGGTTCGCTTCCTTCCCTTAGGGCGCTGCTGACAATGCCTCACCAGTGTTTTCCCAGAATCACATTCCTGTTACCTTTAAGGAGAGAAATGTCTTCTCAAGAAATTAGGGGGAAAAAAGTGAGACTAGTCTGCCAAATATCTGCCCTCTTCTATCCCCATATACTTGGGAAACTTTAGTATTCATATGTAATTAAATTGTTTTCTCTTATGCCTTCTAGTAGGCAGTGTCACAGCAATGGCCCAATAAAAACATAATTGCATGGCTTAAAAGCACAAACTGATATGCTGACAGATCTAAATGGAGTGCAAAGTAATGAATTTAACAATCGTCACTCCACATGCCACCTCAGAAAAGAGTAATTGAGCTCATTAACTATTTGTTAAAATCAGAAAAGGAAGGCTGGCAGGGCTCCATCCCTCTTTTATTTTTTAAGATTTATTTATTTATTTGAGAGGCAGAGTCAGAGAGAGAGGGAGAGAGAGAGAGAGAGGTCTTACATCTGCTGGTTCACTCCCCAAATGGCCACAACGGCCAGAGCTGAGCCGATCTGAAGCCAGGAGCCAGGAGCTTCTTCTGGGTCTCCCATGTGGGTGCAGGGGCCCAAGCACTTGGGCCATCTTCTACTGCTCTCCCAAGCCATAGCAGAGAGCTGGATCAGAAGAGGAGCAGCCGGGACAAGAGCCAGCACCCACATGGGATGCCTGCGGCGGCACGGGCACCACAGATGGAGGCTTAACCCATTAAGCCACAGCACCGGCCCCTTTGTCCCTCTTCTGATTATTACTTCCCGGTGACCTTGGATGAGTCACTTAATTACAGTGTGCCTCAGTGTCATCATCTTTAATGTGGGGATGATAACACTACTCTTTAAATGCAGTTATCTGGAGGATTACATCAAGTAACTCCTAACAAGCTTTCTCGTGTATATACTACATGCTTAAGAGCTCTCGGTCGTTTTCATCTCGCCATTTAGTCAAACGGATCAAGAAGAGAGGCACATGATGCCTTTTGAAAATTAAATAAGGAGGTCTTTTGAAACAATGGAATTCTTGCATGTCTGTATGTAAATAGTCATGAATTATGTCTCGACTCTCCTACGGTAGCTTTTATTCAACCATTTATAGAGTACAAATAGAACCAGCCAGTTCCTGTTTGCTGTAGCTTGAGTGCAAAGTTTTTGTGACTCTCCATGAGAACCTTGAACGGTATTAAAATGCATGGAAAATAGGTGGTTTCTCAAATTTTAATAATAGCAACTTCGTGAAGACTTTGTCTTCCAATTCAATTAATAAATGGCCCCCTTGATCCAAAGCAATAATAGCTTTTGGTAAGTAATCAGCCTGCCAATATTTGTCAAATGTTTCTCACTAAATTGCTGCCATCTGGTTTACAGATTCTGCAGTTCACAAACCTACTTCCTGGTGCTTCCCCTGGGGCAGTGCACAGCTCAGTCAGCTCAGAAAGAACAGGAGGACATGGAAGAACTGACAAAAGTGCTTGTTGACATTCTTGCTCAGGCTTGTGCAGTGCTCATAAATCGCAGAGACAACAAAGGCTGCTTCCTTCCTTTTCCCTTCCTTTGTGGAAATTCAGTAATGAAGCCTTTCTCTCTGGTGCTAAGAGGTTCAGAACTGACACTGGCATGGAGGGCCATGCTGTGCCTCCACTAGCCACCCTTCTGTCAGTCCTGCTGCTTACCACTAGGACTCCAGGAATATTTCTGTTCAAGACTAGTCAGGTGCCAGCACTCCTCAGATGCTGTCCTCCTCTGCTTTGCCATTCCTCTTTGCGAGATGGTGACAGACTTTTGCATGCTTTGTTCCTCTGTGAAATTATCTATTCAGAAAAATAGATTCAGCCTTATGCAAAGCAAACAGAACAGCATTCTTCCACAAACCCAGGACTCCTGACAGCAGAGTTCTTTGCTAAGGGTGGAGGCATTCAACTTAGAGTGGTCCCAAAGCCTGCAGCCTACAGTGCCTGTGAACTTGGTGCCACCTGTTTATTTTGTAATCTGAGCACCTGTGTTCAACACCTAGTCCAAGACCGCATGACTGATTCACATATCACTGAGCAGCAAACACAGAACATTGTTTTCTCAAGCTATAAACTGTATACACACACACACACACACACACACACACACACAGACTTGAAGACAGTGTACCTGTCCAGTTAGAAGGAATGAGAAGTCTTGATTTTACTATTAAGAAGCACAGTAGCATAAGAATATTCTGGAAGCAGACTTTCTGATTTTGTGTCATAGGGGCCCTTGGCGAGGTACTCATTGCCTTGATTCTAAACTGTCCTCATTTTAAAAACAGGAATAATAATGAAGTCTTATCACAAGGTTGTTGTGATAATTAACTGAATTAACACATGTAAACTACTTACGGTGGCAGGGGCACCAGTCTGTGGTAGATAATAAGTAAATATGAGGTACAAGAGCTGTGAAGAGCTATAGTAGAGCAGCAACAGCAAATCGCCAGGAAATAAAATGAACAGTGGCCTTCCATAGCCACTGATTCCTGGTTCTCAGATTCAACTGAATGCAGACAGCAAACATTTACAAAACAATTGCGTTTACACTTGAACATATGCAGACCTTTTTTCTGATCACCATAAGCATAAGATAGCAACTGTTTACATAGCACTTGCGTTGTATTAGGTTTTGCAAGTAATCTACAGATTATTTAAAGTATTCTAGAGATGTATGCAGATTAAAGGGTTCTTCAAAAAGTTCATGAAAAACTGAATTGAAAGAGAAGCTTAAGGGTGGGAGTTGCGCCTACCCTGGGACACCTGCAAGCCATATCCAGGTTTGAATGCCCCCTATTCCACCTTTCTGCTATGTGCACCTAGGGAGGCAGCAGGCTACAGCTCAAGTGCTTGGATCCCTGCCACCCAGGAGGAAGATGCAGAGTTCCAAACTCCTGGCTTCTGAAAAATGAGCCAGCTGCAGGCATCTGTCTCTCTCTCTCTCTCTCTCTTGTTCAGAATGCAGCCCCTATGTGAATCCCATTCTTATGTTCAGTTTCCAATGTGGTTGTTTTATTCTATTTTAGAGTAAAATCAGAAAAAGACTTCTATTTATTTCCCAGGAGTTAACTGAGCACTCAGAGTAGTTAGCCACAAAGAAATTTTGATTAGTTTGGCGAGATATGCTTTTTAAATAGATATTTGGAAATCAAATAAAATGACTTTTTTCTTTTTTTAAAGAAAAAAGCATCCCAAGGAATTACGCTGCTTTGAGGGGAGCAGCGCAGTGACTGTGGCTGCACAGCAGTTTGTGTGCACCCACGTCCTCCACACTGGGCTCTGTTGTGAGGAGCAGGAGCAGAGCGCGCGGGTAACGCTGTACCGAAGGGACACCGTGGCTGGGTGACGCCGAGCTTCGTGTGGCCGCTGCAGGAAACAGCGGACCAAGGCCCACACTGCAGGTTGTGGACATCATGCTTTGCGGCGTGCTGAGCAACACAGTGCAGCTTGTGGATGCCGTGTGAAACAGCGGACCAAGCCCCACGGGGCAGGTGGTTGACGTGCTTTGCGTCGTGCCGTGTAAAACAATGTGCCTTGTATACCACATCTGAGAAGGTGCAACCTTGCCAGGTTATCATGGGCAAATGTGAATTCCCTTCTCAAAGCAGACTTCTTTTGTCACCTGAGACTATGCAAGGATTTAATTTCAGATACCTTGTGCTGGAGCAATATGTAAATTGTCAGGAAAAAATATTGCTAGCCTGAAGCTACCAGTAGAGCCAGTTGTACAGCCAAATGTGCGGATTTGGCAACCAGCTGTTTTCCCTGCTCAAAAATGTTCATGTTGCGCTTCTGCTAAGCAGTTCCAACAAGCATCACATCACTGGCTTGCATGTGGTGATAGAACCTGAGGCTGTTGTGGAAATTCAGACTATTCAATATTGTATGTTGTCTTTTGATGATTATTTCTTCACTTGTTTATTATGTACGACTTTCAGAAGACACAAAATTATCCTAAGTTTTGATGTTTTGAACTATGATGAGGGTGAGAGGTAATAAGGCTGAGAAGCATGAGCAGGTTACAGGAATACATTGTCCTTTCTTTTGTGTCTAGAGTAGTAGACCCACAGGGCAGCAGATTCTGTCATTGCATTTGTCAGTGCCTGCAGAATTCTCAATTGAAAAGTGTTCATTTTTAGGAGCTGGCGTTGTGGCATAGTGGGTTAAACTGCCACCTGTGACACTGGCGTCCCTTATGGACACCGGTTTGTATCCTGGCTGCTCCACTTCCTGTCCAGCTCACTGCTGATGCCCTGGGAAAGCAGCAGAGGCTGGTCCAAGAAATTGGGCCCCTGACACCCATGTGGGAGACCTGGAAGAACCCCTGCTTCCTGGCTTGGGCCCAGCCCAGAGCTGCCCATTGCATGGCGGCCATTTGTGGAGTGAATCATCAGATAGAAAAATCTCTCTCTCTCTCTCCTTCCCTCCCTTTCTCTCTCTCTCTTCTCTCTCCATCTTTCTGTGACTCTACTTTTCAAATAAATAAATAGTTCTTCACAAAATAAAGATAAAAAAGTGCTCATTTTTAAGATTAGGATTTTTAAAAAGTGACTTGTGTCAAATTCTCACCTTGGGTTAAACCATTGCTCTCAGTCTGCGTGAAGATTAATCCTGAAGGGTGAAATGGTTTAAAACGCAGGAGGAAATCTCATAATTATGACTTTCCTGAGAATGTGGCTTTCTGGTTGAGTCCCCCAGTCAGGTCAGAAGACAGTCCAGACCAAATATTTCTTAGAGCATCATTCAATCTTCATTTCTCTATTAATGTATTTAACACATATTTATAGTGTACCTACAGTATGTGAAAGACTGTAATAGGGGTGGGCATTCAGCCTAGCAATTAAGACACTGCTTGGGATGCCCTCGTCTCTTACTGGAGTGCCTGATTTGAGTCTCAGATCTCCTCCCAATTCCAGCTTCCTACTAATATACACTCTGGGAGGCCCATGTGGAAGACCTGGATTGAATTCTGAACTCCTGACTTCAAACTGGTCCAGTCTCAGCTACTGCAGGCATTTGAGGTGTTGAGTCAGTGGATAAAACTTCTTCCTTTCTCTCTCTCTCTCTCTCTCTCTCACACACACACACATAAAGTCTACCTTTCAAATAAATAGTTTTTGAGTTTTTTAAACACTGTAATATATGGTGAAGATATGGACCCCAGTGGACACTAAGTCAGGGTCATTAAGAGAGGTTCTCCAGTACAGTGTGATGGATGTGATGAAACATCAAGTTCAGATGTACCTTTCACTGAGGCAATGCTGCATCCACAGGGAACAGCACAAAACAAAGGAAAATGAGTCTAACACGACAGAGGACAGGAGCCGGGGTTAAGGTACTCAGTATAAAAGCCTTTGGGTGTGTTTTTCAAATTGGGAGGACTTCTGTCTTCATTCAAATCTTTTAACCTGTGTTTGCTTCCGCAGGCTTTGGCTTCTGCTCACCTGAAATTTCACTAATAAAAGTCATCACTTTAAAATTAACATTTTAAACATTTTAACATTACAGTGCTGTCTTGTGTGCATTAGACATATCCATTTCTACTATACAAAAGATGAATTTAGAGTTCAGAACACTTAAAAATTCAACTTTTATGTCTAGTAGGTCTAGAGCACAACATCCTGTGTCCTGTGACTTTCAAAAGTGAAGCCAGACTCTATCAGAAATGACACGGTTCATGCTTGCTGTGTCTTATAACCAACAACTGTTGCATATTTAGTCATTGTCCAACCTGGAGAGTTTACTAACAGTGGTATGTCCCCTCTAGGCAATTAGTACTACATGATTTCAATAGGAGCCTCCTTTTCAATGGATGTAAGAACTGATACAGAACATGTTAAAATGTGACTTTCTGAGCTTCAGTTCAATCTATTAAATATGTATTTCAGAGGGAGAATTTATTAAGCTACACTTTACCAAGATAACCAGACAACTCTGATGCGCTGATTCCTGGACCACACTGGAGCCCCATGGTTTCAATTATTTCACTGTGGTCCTGAGGCCACTCAGAGGGTGAGTCAGGACAGTTGCTTATTCCAAACTCGCAGCAGCTCAGAGTAGACATTTTATAATCAACTTAAAGTTGGGATTTATAATTCTCTTAGTTTATTTTTAATTCTCTTAGTTTTATGAGCACCAATATGAGCCAAAGGCAAGCAATGGGAATTGAAGTGGGAAGCAGCACAATGTCTGCTCACACAGAACTGAACTTTCACTCACAAAAACAGAAAACACGAAGACACAAAGACAGTAAGACGGCACTAAGTACATATCAGTGCAAAGAAGTAAACAGAACTGGGGAAGCCACTGGAGGAAGCTGCTCTGAGTCATCATCTCAGAAGTGATCATGGAGAAGAAAAGAGGGAGCAGCTACCCCGTGAGAACCAAGAGGTTGGTGGCAGGGTTTAGTCAGGGTCGCTGACAAAGACATCAACAGAGGGAGGATAAAGGAAAATCATGTGGCACTTGCTTGCCTTCTCTGGATTTAGTCTAAGTGCAGTGGAGACCACTTGAGGGATTTTGGCAAGGAAACACAATGGCTTGCTGTGCACTCCTTTAGAACCACAGGCAAAAAAGAATTTATTGCATTGGCTGGAGGAGCTACTTGCCATTCATCAGCTAACACAAGATTATGAGTTGTTCTTTCTTCACATCTTCCTTAGAGAATAAATTGTCCCCGTTTCTCTTACTGATGCTGTGAGGCTTTTATCTTATATATTGGTTCATATCTTACTCAAATCTGGCTAGATTTCCAATTCCCCCTGCCCAGCATTTTGAGATTTGTATATTGTCCATAGTATTTATGAATTCATAGATCTCAGCTGTGAGAGCTACCTCTGAGGAGATAAAAGGGAAGATCCTTTGACTGTTTCTCGCATGTCTTCATGAGAAGCTGGAATCATGACTGACCTTGGCAAACTCCTTGAAATATGATCCTCGGAAGATTCTTGATGTTAATGATTTTGTTGAATGCACCTTGCCATTCCTTCTTCCAGAACAGTTTTGCACAAATACCAAGATTAATGATGTGCACCTGATTTTATTGCTGGAGTCCTGAGTCACATGCCATGGATGGTTGTGGAACAGCATGGAGAACTGACATGGTTAGAGCTGATGAACGCTCAGACCCTGGGACTCAGGTGGGCTCCCTTACTCAGAGACATTCCAGGGACCTTCCTGTTGATAGAGAAAACGCATGTCCTGTGTGGTCCCAGATGGGGAAGGGCTCCAGAGCCTATGCCTGACAGTGCTACAGTCTGCTTGACGCACATCTTTTCTCTGTTACTTTACTCTGTGTCATTTGCTGTAATAAACCCTAGCCAAGCGTGTACCCTCCGTATGGGTCTGCTGAGTCCTTCTAGCTAGTTAATGACCTTGAAACACTGCCTGACATTTGTTTCAGCTGACAGAAAAAATTGTAGTTCTTTTTTATTCATTGGTCTTGTTTCTCTACTGATAATTTCGCTTTTTATTCCTCTTTGTAATTTACTACTAGAATCTAGTTCTGTTTTTGTTTTAAGATTTATTTATTTGTTTGAAAGGCAATTACAGAGAGGCAGAGGCTGGGAGCGGGGTGGGGGGGAGTTTCCGTCCGCTGGTTCACTCCCCAGTTGGACGCAATGGCCAGAGCCACGTCAATCTGAAGCCAGGAGCCAGGAGGCAGGAGCTTCTTCCAGGTCTCCCACGTGGGTGCAGGAGCCCAAGCACTTAGGCCATCCTCCACTGCTTTCCCAGGCCATAGCAGAGAGCTGGATCAGAATCTGAGCATCCAGGACTTGAACAGGCACTCATTTGGGATGCCGGCACTGCAGATGGCAGCCTTACTTGCCATGCCACAGCGCCAGCCCCTGAGTGTATCTTTTAACTCCATTTTTTCCACCCTAATCTGTCATATAATAGTAACACAACTTGTCTTCACCACTGATTCTTGAAGAGAGCATTTTGAATCTTTGGACTCTCCCAAGTAATGGAAGGTTCTTTGTTATTCCCGAGTCCTTTGGGTCACGTTAGAGTTTACACAATTAGGTAACTTGGGTTGGGATTGTAGTTGCCAGAAAGACCAAACACGTGACTCTGGAGCTCATACTTTGAGCCAGCCAGGCATTCAGGAAGGCTGCAGAGGATGGAGATTGAGTTCAACCACGTGGCCATCCATCTATCCTGCTTACGTAGTTAAACTGCAGTAAAAGCCCGAGACACCAAAGCTTGGTGGGACTTGGCTGATGAACATGTTGATGTGCCAAGATAATGATGGAAGAGGCACAGAAACGCTGCGTGTTTGACCCTCCCTGACCTTACCCTACCGTCCTTCAATTGGGTGGTCCTGCACTGTATCCTTTATAACAAAACTGCAGTTGAGAGTTTTTCCCTTTCCCTGACTTTTGTGAGTCATGCTAGCAAAGCACGGAACCCCAGGGAGGAGACATCAAACCTCGGTTTCACAGCCAGCTGAACAGAGAACAGGTTGTCTGGGAACCCACAACTTGCTGCTGACATCTGAAATGGGAGCAGCATGGTTGGAAACCACACTCTTTATCCATGGTGATTCTAATGTTAACTACAGGATTGAATTACAGTATTCCAGCATACATAGATGAAGGGTATAAGGTTCTCCAGAGAAACAGAAGCAGAACACAGAGACACAAGAGGGAATTTATTATAGGAGTTGCCTCACATGATCATGGAGGCTGAGGAGTTCCAAGATATACCATCTGCACGTGGAAGAACCAGGAAATTTGTTAGTGTCATTCAGAACCCAAAGGCCTGAGAATGAGGGGAGAAACGTGCACGGCTCTGGTGTGATGTCCGCCCACACCCCCACTGCTGGTGTGAAGACAGGCTTTTACTCAGTCTTCAGGTTCCTCCACAGACACGTCCACAAGCTCTGTCCAGTGTCACATGAAATCACCCATCACAGTCTAGCAACATGGATGACACATGCCACTCTAATGCCTTGCTAATGATGACTAATATTCCACATAATTTTATCTAAAGTTGTCCAAAGTCCTCTGGGAATAACATAATGAGGCCCAGATTGGCTCTGTCACTATGGTGGAGACTTAGGTGACCTTTGGTATTTATATGCGTTTAGTTACTAAGTCATTTTGTTACTCACTAAATAATGCATATGTAGAGTATACTCAATTCAGGTGTGTTTTTTTTTTTTAAAGATTTATTGATTTATTTTAAAGTCAGAGTTACACAGAGAGAAAAGGAGAGGGAGAGAGAGACAGAGAGAGAGAGAGAGAAGTTTTCCATCCGCTGGTTCACTCCCTAGATGGCTGCAACTGCCAGGGCTGTGCCAGTCCAAAGCCAGGAGGCAGGAGCTTTTTCCGGGTCTCCCACGTGGGTGCAGAGACCCAAGAACTTGGGCCATCTTTCACTGCTTCCCCAGGCCATAGCAGAGAGCTGGATCAGAAGTGGAGCAGCCAGTACTTGAACCAGCACCCACATGGGATGCTGGTACTGCAGGTGGCAGCTTTACGTGCTATGCCACAGCCTCAGCCCCATTTTTTTTTTAAAGATTTATCTATTTACTTGAATGGCAGAGTGATGGGGGGAGAGAAAGAGAGAGATATCAATCTTCCATCTGCTGATTCACTCCCCCAATGGCTACAACAACTTAGGCTGCACCAGGCAGACGGCAAGTACCGGGAATTCTATCCCGGTCTCCCACATGGTGGCAGGGGCCCAGGAACTTGGGCCAGCATCCACCGCCATCCCAGGCACGTTAGTGTGAAACTGGATTGGAAGTACGACAGCTCAGACTCAGACCAGCACTCTGCATATGGGATGCCAGCATCGCAAGCAGCGCTTAACTCTCTGTGCCACAATACTGGCCTGTTGATCTTCTTGCCCAACTCTTGTGATAGCTCACAGCATGTCTTGTTAGCACAGGTTCTAAGGAGCAAAAGTGCCTGGTGGTGAGCAATGTACCCTGTTAACATCTGCTCTGGGAGGGCCGCAAAGAGTGGGTGGAAAATGGAATTAACAGATAGTGGGGACTTGCCCTAACTTTTTGAAGTCCCCTCATGTCCTTTGACAGGACTCCAGCCAGACCAGAGGAATTGCTTCAGGGTAGACGCGTGGTATACACAGATTTGCCTGCATTCCTGTTTCTGTCCTCGCTGTGATCCCCACTGCTCTAGATCCGAAGGAGAACAAAGGATTTCCTGGCAGGGCATCAGGGACATCAGAAGTTATTTTACAAAACCGCTAATGCATCACCAACAATGAAAGACAGGGTTAGAAACATGGGCTTCTGGCAGGAGGAAGGCCGTGGGGATTGACACACAGGAAGAGGAGCAGGGTGGGCAGTGACAACCAGCATCAGGAAAAAGACTCTGTTCATTCTTTGGAACAGGTTCTCTTTGTATCACAAGACAATTCTTTCATGAAACAAAGCTGGTTTCTTTGGGATTCTCCTGGCCCTAATTTCTTCCCATCTTTGGTGCTTCTCATTTGCATGATTGGCCTGAAGCACAATTTATCATCCTTCTTTTATGCATCTGATTTCTAAAGGTCCCCTTGCAAGGGAGGGACAGCATTGGGCCTATCCTCTTGGGAGCCTTCTAATAAGTGCACTTCCTCCCCAGCGCTTTGGGCGTCTGGCACATTTGTAATTGACAGAACAATAATAATGCAGGCTGGCTGGTTTCCCAGCTACTCCCAAAAGAAAACTGGGTGGTGTGGGCAGCTAAACGGCCCACAGCCCTCAGGAAGGCAGTCTTGAGTGAACAGAAAGAGAATCTAAAATCCAAAATAAATTAATTATTTGATTGAGTCATTTCTTTAATTCAAAAGAGCCAAATATAATTAGCTTTGAAGCTGGAGCAAGCTGTGAACAAGGGTTGAATTTTCATTGTTGCTTAATGTCTCCAGCCATCCTTAGGAGCGTCCAGCCTGCTACTGCCTTTGACACCTGCTCTTTCCCAAGCACTTTGTGCACAGGGAGCTCTGCTTATAGAAAAAGCTGTGGGGGGCGGGGTGTTCACTGGTCCTGAGTGGGGCTCTGGGATGATGCAGGGATTCCAAAGTGGAGAGATTCACACCTGTGAATACAGGGGACGAGGAGAGGAAGGTCGATGATTCTTTCCCTTTAAAATGTGTATAAAATAAGAAAGGTGACATTCTTCAGCACATGTATCAGCTCAGCCAAACTACACGCCAATCAGATTCCACTAGGCCTCCAACCCAGCTTGCTTTCAAATATTTTTTTAAATTTTTATTTAAGAAATATAAATTTCAGAAGTACAACTTTTGGATTATAGTGGCTTTTCCCCCATAACCTCCCTCCCACCCCCAACCATCCCATCTCCTACTCCCTCTCCCATCCCATTCATCAAGATTCATTTTCAATTATCTTTATATACAGAAGATCAACTTGGTATATACTAAGATTTCAACAGTTTGCACCCACACAGATACACAAAGTATAAAGTACTGTTTGAGTAGTAGTTTTACCGTTAATGCACATTGTACAACACATTAAAGACAGAGATCCTACATGGGGAGCAAGTGTACAGTGACTCCTGTTGTTGATTTAACAATTGACACTCTTATTTATGGCGTCAGTAGTCACCCAAGGCTCTTGTCATGAGCTGCCAAGGCTATGGAAGCCTGTTGAGTCCACCAGCTCTGATCTTATTTAGACAAGGCCATAGTCAAAGTGGAAGTTCTCTCCTCTCTTCAGAAAAAGGTACCTTCTTGTTTGATGGCCTGTTCTTTCCACTGAAACCCCATGCTCTTTAACTCCAAGAAGCCATCTAGAAACTGATTATGATGATTGTAATAGTGTATTTATCTTTAGACAGGCGATCATCTGCTGCCTCGACTGTCTGTCTTGCTCACAGGCCCAAGCCACGTGGTCAGGTTCCACAGGAAGCAAGACCCATAGTCCCTTACCAGGTGTACCTCACCCTAACTCTAACTCCATCCCCAAACTCACACATGTCCTGTTCACAGAGTAGTAAACAAGAAAGGATTGTAAACTTTAATTTTGAAAATGGCTCAAACAATGAAGGATAGAATTAAAAGGGAGAGTATGATCCTGCGGGGGAAGCAGGACACACAGCAGACTCATAGAATGGCAAATGCCCAAAACAGCACTCCTGCCTCAGAATCAACCCTTGGGACATTTGGATCTGGCTAAAAGGTCCATGAGAGTCTCACAGGCATGGGAAGCCATGACACGGTGGCAAAAAACAATCTAAATGAAAGATCCTGGTGAACAAGACTCCAGCAGAAGGAACAGGCCATCAAGGAGGGAGGTGCCTTTCTCTGAAGGGAGGAAGGAACCTCCACTGTGATATGGCCTTGACTAAACAAGTTCAGAGTCGGTGAACTCAAGGGGCTTCCTTAGCCTAGACAGCTCATAGCAAGAATCTCGGGTGATTGCTGACGTCATAAATAAGAGTGCCAATTGTTAAATCAACAACGGGAGTCACTGGGTACACGCTCTCCACGTAGGATCTCTGTCCTTAATGTGTTTTACTATGAAACTTAAAAACAACACTACTAGTCGAACAATACCCTATACCTTGTGTGGTTGTGTGAGTGCAGCCTATTGAAATCCTTGCTTAGTGTATACTAAGTTGATCTTCTGTATATGAAGGTGATTGAAAATGAAACTCGATGAAGGGCGGGATGGGAGAGGGAGTAGGAGAGGGGAGGGCCGCGGGAGGGAGGGAGGTTGGGGGGGAGCCACAACAATACAAAAGTTGCACTTTGTAAATTCACATTTATTAAATAAAAAAAGAACTTATGGGGGGGAAGCCATTGTAATTCATAAACTATACTTTGGAAATTTATATTTATTAAATAAAAGTTAAAAAAAAAAGAAATGGCTCAAATAAAAATCATAGAAGAATGGTAAAGCTCAACATTGCTCTGTTTTTACCCAAATTCAGTACTTGCCTGAGCTGGGTGAGGTGCTCCCCCACGCGAGTGGATGTGCCCAGGGTGGTGTCCTGCTGAGAATGTTAGGTAGGAAGTCAGATATGAGCTTATGTGTGTGTAACAGGCCTAAAGAGAAGACTATGTCCAGCATATGCATCTGCATCTCAAAGTCATCCTGATAATGTTTCAGGGGCATCCTGCCCTGCCCCCTTCTACTTGATAACCTTCCAGGTAGGGGTCCTCGCCCCTTCTGCCTGACAAATCTTCCACAATCTCCCAGATGCAGCCCAATATCTGCATTTCAAACACCCTGCTCTGGGATCCTGATTCTCTAGGGGGTCCTGCTCACCCTTCCTCCTGTCTGATACCTTCAAGGGAAAACTCAGAGAGGAGCTTCTTAACATCTATATCCATAAAATCCTTTGTTTCAGGAGGAGATGTGTGAAGACAAAGACCCATCTGCTTAACACACACACACACACACACACCCCGGCCTCAACCGGACTGAGCGCTCAGCCCTCTGCTTCTATGCTGAGTCGCCCGCCTGCCTGCCAAGTGTAATCTCTCCACTCAACCATGTAACCTTGCTCCTTCCCCCCATCCTAGCGACTGCACTTTCTCTCAGGTCCTGTCTGGAGAGGTGCCCATCCGTTCTTGCGGATGCCCCTTCCCTAATAAACCTTGCTATTTTACCTCCCACTACTCTCTGTCTCACGCCTGAATTCTTTCTTGTGCGAAGACAAGAACCCTGCCATTCTCCGGTAACAAGAACATCCCTCCTCACTGCCTGTGGCGCAGTGGAAGTTCCACACCGCTGGAAAATTCATCAACTCTGCCTTCTAAGAAATCTTCAAGGCCCTCTTTCAATGCCACATACAAAGTTTTTACAAGTGACAAGTAAAAATAGAGTTGCATGGAAGAAAGAATTATTACTAAAGAGTCTTAGAAAAACATCAGAATTCAACTTTTACATAGGTAGCATTCATGTTTAGCAGAAGAGACATTTTATTAATACTTATCTTCTGTCTTCCTTTCTGTGGGTGTCTGTGTAGAAGTCTTTCTCATTCCTGTTAAGGTCTTTGGGGACCCATTCAGCGGCTGAAGCTGATGGAGCTCCTTTGGTGTCTTGTGACATTTGCAGATTCCCTTGCCAAGATGCCCCAGTGGAAGGCTTTTAATAACAAAGCGTCCACAGTTGTGTACTTACTGACAGGTAATTCATGCACATATATTTGAGAGCAACAATCTCATTTCCCTCTCAATTATCACCTGTATCTGATGACTCCCAACTTTTAACATTTTTTTTAAAGATTTATTTTATTTATTTGAAAGACAGAGTTAAAGAGAGAGGTAGAGGTCTTCCATCCACTGGGCACCCCAACCGGGACTAGAACCAGGGGTGCAGGCGCCACAGGTAGAGGATTAGCCAAGTGAGTCGTGGGGCCAGCCCCCCACCTTTTTAAATTTAGTAGGGATCTTCTCTCCTGAGTCTCAGATTTCTACAGTCAACTATCTTTTAGATAGCTGCATGTGAATGCCCCAAGGCACTTTGAAATTAACACAACCAAATCTAAATGGTGTCCTCTTCTTCCACTTTTTCCTGCCTGGAATCCCTGTCTCAGCGAATAGCCTCTCCATCCATCCAGTTGCCTAAACTGTCTACTATCATAAAACCTTGCCAGTTTTACCCCCTCAAATGTCTTTGTTACATTATTATTTATGTATTTATTTGAAAGGTGGGAGAGAGAGAGAGATTGAGATTCCGTCCACTAGTTCACTCCAGATGGCTGCAACAGCCAGGGCTGGGCCAAGACAAAGCCAGGAGCCAGAAACTCTCACAGGGGTGGCAGGGGCCCAAGCACCTGGACTATCATTTCCTGCTTTCCCAGGTACTTTATCAGGAAGCTGCATTGGACACAGAGCAGCGTATTTTTGAGGAATTCCTTACATAGTTTCCATCACAGGAGCCCCTCCCTCATAGCCTCCAGGCTCCAGTTGGCACTAGTGACTCCATTTTGATATCGATAATTTTCACTGTATCAAATTTCTTCTTTCTTCTACAGAGAACTTCCCATTCACCCCTCATTAAATCACTGAAGCTATTATTCATGCCTTATTCACTAAACTGTAATTTATTGGGTACGGACTGTGTACCAGGGAAAAGGCATGCAAAGATGATCATGAATGATATGGCATTCTGGATTTTAGAGAAGGGGAAGATGGGATTGAGGGACAGATAAACACGAAATAATTTAATTAGAAGAGCACGTTGGGGTGGGCATTGTAGAGCAGCAGGGTAAGTTGCTGCTTGGGAAGCGCCCATCCCTTATCAGAATGCAGTTGGAGTCCTGACGCAGTTTCCTCTAATGCATCCCAGGAGGCAGCTGCTGACTTCCAGTGCTACCCACGTGGAGACCGGGATAGAGTTCCTGGCTCCTAGCTTCAACCTGGCCCAGCACCAGCAGCCATTTGGGGAGTGAGCCAGAGAATGGAAGATATGTTTCTTCCTCTCTGTCTCCATTACTCTTTCAAATAGGTGAAAATAAATAACCATTTTTTTAATCTATAGAAGAGAATGCATATTGTGTAAAGAAGAGGCTGGGAAATGTGAAGGCTTATTGGAGGCACTTAACTGGGTCTAGAGCAGGTATTTCAGGTATTCCTTCCTCCAGGAAATTTTCCCCAATGCCCAGATCAGGCCAAGGTTCCCTCCCCTGTGTTCTCAGAGCCCTGGTTGCATGTTAGTTGGTTCAACTCTGTAAGCAAATACCATAGACTGGACATTTAAACAACAGACAACCTGTTTCTCAGCAGTCTGAGGTCAAGGTGCGGGCCACTGTTCCTCTCCTTCTTACAAAACCACTTGCCTCATCGTGACTGCCCCACCCTCATGACCTCGTCTAGTGCCGATCGCCTCCCAGGAACCTCACCTCCAAATATGGCACTTCACACATGAATTTGGGGGGTTACACAGTTCAGTCCATAGCACCTAGCTGGCCTCTACCAGAAACCTTATCGTAAGTGATCGGAAATATCTGTTTCTTTTTCCACTTTGCCTTTGCAGCACAAGTGACTTGAGGGCAGGCACTGCATCTTTTATCTCTGTGGTTCCAGGGCTGGATACACTTGTCCACAGCTGTTATTTGTTGAGCCAAACTGCAGGGTTCAGGTGCTCACTCAGAGTGATGCTGCTGTTGGCAAGTTTTTTATCTCACCCGCGAATGCCTTAGAAAATGTGTTATGTTCCTGAGATGGAATTCCGTACTATTTACGTATGCCTTAGACATGCTAAATTATGTAGTAATGTGATTACTTTGGAAAATGTATTCTATGCCTGAAATGACGGAAAATTATTTTCTCCTGTTGAGTCTGGTTTCTCATCTACAAAGATAAGGATCTTTGCTCAGGAACTCTGAGCAAATAACTACCCTTCCACCTCTCATTCTGCAATTCTGCCCTCTATCACACTCTTTTGATCACTTGCATCAATATTTTTCTTCTCTTGTTTTTTTCTTTCAGGTTTCCTTTCTACTCTAGGCACATGACTGCTTCCTTCAGCCCTTCCAGGGTTGTAACTCTTGGTAGTTTCTGTAGCCACACAGATGGCCTTGCCAACACCCTCCTCTTAATTTCCCTGCATTTTCTTCCCCGATGACTTGTTTTGAACCTCTGTCTCAGGCACTCTGCATCACTTCTGTATGCTTGACCACATTACTTAGCAACAAGCACCACATTCCATTCTCCAACCTCAAATTGCAGGTTTTGAGCCCCTTCCCTGAGTGACCCACACCCTAGTAATGCTTCAGTCTGTCCAGAATGTCCAGTGTATCAGCCTCATCCCTTTTTCACCATGTTTCACTGTTCCCCTCCCCATTTTTTTCAAACTTTCTCTTCGCTCCATATTCTGCTTAAATTTCATGGTCAGTTACTCCTATCTTTATATATATATATATATATATATATATATATATATAATTATAGCAGTTTTCTTCCAACTACATCATCTGTCTTTACTCTCCTGACAAAACCATGACTCTGGTTAAATTAATCAATGTGTGCAATTCATCCATCAACACTGTTGAAATTGTCTGGAGAAGATACAAGTTATCCTAATGGATCTGATTTTAAATTCATCAGTAATTTAAAGCAGGCCCTACTGCTGCCCGTCAGCATTCAACTCATCCTAGCCCCGTTTAGTCCCTTGTCTTCGTGGTGAGTCAGTGCCTCTCTAACTGTAATATGCAAAGGTGAACTCACGGAGCGGGGTGCTTTGCTGAAGTGCTGGTTTTGATCCTGCAGGAGTGTGCTGCAGCCTTCCTAGTAAGAGTCCAGATCACACCACTGCTGCGGTACATTGACAAGGATGATGACAAACCTTTCTTCCCCCGGCAAACCTCCACTACATATCCCCCACCATCACTCCAAGTGCTGACCTTGCTTCCTGTTTTTCCTGGGAAATTGAAGCAACAAGAGAAATTTCGTTACTGGAAGTTGTCATGTCTTCCCCTTCCTGCAACTGCCATAAGACCTGTTAGTAAGAATGGACTATTTTGGGTCCTCCTCAAGGCCAACCCTCATACTCACACACTAGATCTCTTCCTTCTCTCTTTCTGTGTCAGATTGCTGCAGAGATTCTCCACCCTCCTCAATTCTAAATCGATTTTAAAAGTACTTAATATTGGGGCCAGCACTGTGGCGTAGCGGGTTAACACCCTGGCCTGAAGTGCCAGCATCCTATATGGGCGCCTACTCAAGACCTGGCTGCTCCTCTTCCTACCCAACTCTGCTATGGCCTGGGAAAGCAGTGGAAGATGGCCCAAATCCTTGGGTCCCTGCACTCACATGGGAGACCTGGAAGAAGCTCTTGGCTCCTGGCTTAGGATCGGCACAGCTCCAGCCATTGTGGCCAATTAGGGAGTGAACCATTGGGTGGAGGACCTCTCTCTCTCTCTCTCTCTCTCTCTCTCTGCCTCTCCTCTCTCTGTGTAACTCTGACTTTCAAATAAATAAATAAATCTTTTAAAAAAATAAAAGTAATTAATAGATCATTCTCAGAGGCTTAAAAACACATGCTTGTCCCATATCACAGAAAATTTTTGTTTTAGATCCTGAAAATCATCTAATTTCTCCTCTTTTTTTTTTTTATCAAACTTCCCAAATTCTATGTGACCAGTTATTCTGCCTCCATCCCTCTTGCTGTGACCTGTTTCATTCCACCAAAACCAGAGTCCTAAATGCCGCCCATGACTGATGTGACCGACTACAGGGAAGGTCACTGAGCGTACACGTTTTTAAACACTCAACAGGGCTTGCCAGAGTAAATCTCCTTCTGCTTGAAAACTTAATTTTGCTTCCAAGTCATCTTGTTTTTCTGATTGGTCGCCTACGTCTCTCATCACTTCACAGGCTCTTAGTCTGGCTCCTGTCTGTTACTAACCTCTGTGCAGTATAGAAGCCATGACCTCGTTCTTTTCTGCCGTCTGCTTACTGGCCGTCTTAGGTGATCTCGGCCAGCATCATCACAGTAAACATCTTCTCTATGCAGACGTCTCTGAGATTTCTATCTCCATTACAACCTTGTCCATGAAAATATTGAACTATTTGTCATTCCTGAGTGCTTGGAGGTCACTCGCATTTGAATGAAATCATTATTTCTGCATCTCACTCCCCATCTCTGCCTGTCAGCCTTCTTGTCCTATAGGTGTTTGCTTCATGGTTAAGTGTTTATTCTTTTGGTTCAGGCCCCAAATCTTAGATCTTCCACACGTCTTCTCTTCCACTTCCACTTCATGTTTAGCCTACCAGAAAGCCCTCTCAGTTCCAGCTCCAGAATCACTGCTCCTGCAGCCCCCATTCTGTAGCAGGCCCCTCTTTGGAGATGATTGACATACATCACTGCCCTCACACATTCCGAGACCCTAGCAGATACCCAGAGTGAATCGAACGCTATGCATGTGTACCTATGGTAAAGTTTAATTTTTGTGTTAGGAATAGCAAAAGCCGATGCCGTGGCTCAATAGGCTAGTCCTCTGCCTGCGGTGCCGGCACCCCGGGTTCTAGTCCCAGTTGGGGCGCCACATTCTGTCCCGGTTGCTCCTCTTCCAGGCCAGCTCTCTGCTGTGGCCCAGGAGTGCAGTGGAGGATGGCCCAAGTACTTGGGCCCTGCACCCGCATAGGAGACCAGGAGAAGCACCTGGCTCCTGGCTTCGGATCAGCGGCTGCCAGCCGCAGTGGCCATTGGAGGGGTGAACCAACGGAAAAAGGAAGACCTTTCTCTCTGTCTCTCTCTCTCTCACTGTCCACTCTGCCTGTCAAAAAAAAAAAAAAAAGGAAAAAAGAGGAATAGCGAAAAATTAGCAATAACAACTAATAATAGAACACTTATAAAAATATAATGAAATAAAAGTTATTGAGTTAATTATATCTGGAATTTTCCACTCATCGTTTTGTAACTCAGTAAATCACGGGTAACTAAAACCGCAGAGTGAAACTCTATGTAAACAGAGACCACAACAAACTTAGTAATCTCCTGGGCCTTATTTTTGCCAAATCTCCTGACACGGTGGCCAGAACGATCCCCTCAGACTAAGTCACCCCTTTCAATGCCTGCTTCAATGTTGCTAGAATCCTCTTTGAAACCAGACATGGGTGTTTTCACTGACCTCCGGGCTCCGTTTTCTCTCTATTCCTTGCACTGCCCTCTGCACCAGCCAAAGGGAGATACCACTGGGTGAGTGAGTCCTCAACCATCTGCCCACTGCAATGCCTTCACAATCTAACTCAAAACCCTCTTTCAGTAAGGCATTTCCTGACCACATTGTACAAAGTCCCTCTGTGTCCTGACCTCAACTCTCTTCTGCTCTCAGTAGCATCACACATCCCACATTGTTGACATTATTACGGTCAAGCCACTCAAACCTGAAATCACCACCTGCCCCCCGAGCCCTGATCCTGTAGCAACCTCACCACCATCAGCCATGGAGATCTATCTGCTCTGACATTTTACCTCCCAGGCCACCAATTCATGTCTTCTGGTCTCCTGGATATGGGCACTATCCCAGTGAGAACTACAGATGGTCAGAAGCATGGGTTTTTATATTTGAATAAGCTCTTCCAGAACCCACAAATTATACAAGAGCTTCATTTGTTCAGTGAATGATTGAACCAGAATCTTGACCAGTCTCAATCTTAAAAAACTTTCCAAATGAAAATATGTTGGAACTTCTCTAGAGTTCTTAATCTTTCCTTTTTCTCTTAGTGAGTTCCTTAGCTTTGCCATCCTTCCTTGTTAAGGAGACCACAAGACTCCAAATTGCTGCTCAGTGCATAGTGTTTGTGTAATAGATATCATCTCAGTGCTTCCAGTACTGCGTCACAGAATCTCGGATTGGAAGAGACTTCAAATCACCACTCTGACACTTACCTTCCCTGTGATTCTTTTCTCTGATATCCCTTTTGAACACCTGCTGTGATTGAGGACACATAGCCTCTTGAAGGAATGCAAGAGTAGGGCTGGCACTGTGGTGTAGCAGGTAAAGCCTCTGCCTGCAGTGCTGGCACCCCTCATGGGGCTGATTCGAGTCCCAGCTGTTCCATTTCGGGTCCAGCTCCCTGCTAATACACTTGGGAAAGCAGCTTCAGCCTGGCTTGGCTCCGTCTGTTGCCACTACCAGCGGTTGGAAGATTTGTCTCTCCCTCTCTCTCTGTAACTCTGCCTTTCAAATAAAATAAATACATCTTTGGGGAAAAGAACAAATACAAGAATAGGCCTGTTGCAGAGTTCTTCTGTGTTGAGTCATGATTTCTGAGCTTCAATTATAACACAGATACTAGGTCTGCTGCATGGCAAGATACTACAAGAGAAAAATGCTCTGGATTCAGAATGAGATGGCCTGGGTTGGAGTCTGGCTGAGCCACTTGATAAAGCACTTGTCTCTGGACTCTACCCTGGTCTGCTGAGCTTCCACTTTGTGAATCTGTTAAATGAATTAAGCTAGCTGCTTTAACAAAGTGCAGAATGGCTCAACGCAACAGAGGTTGAATTCTTAACTGCATAGCCCTCCAGAATGGGTTAGCAGGTAGGTAGGCAGCCCTCTCCACAGTCAAGAACTCATGCTGATGGGGTCTCTATCATAAGTAGCATTGTGTTTTTTTAAGGTTTATTTTATTTATTTGAAAGACAGAGCCACAGAGAGAGGTAGAGACAGAGACAAGAGCCAGTAGCAAAGCCTTGAACCGCCACCCATATGGAATGCTGGCGCTACAGGCCAGGGATTTAACCTGCTGAGTCATAGCACCGGCTCCTGTAGCATTGGTTTCTACGGATATGCTGCAACTCTTCTTCATTCCTCCTAACCAGAAGAGAAAAAACACATAAAAGCAAGCGCATCGGAGATGAATGTGTGTGCACATGTTCGTAATTGTGTCCCTTGTGGAAACGGCTTCCAATTCTCTCACTTACGTTCTGCGAACTAGAACACAGCTTGTCTGGGAAATGTCTTGGCTGATGGCCACAGGTTAGAGGTAACACCACGGGAAGGGAACACACAAACGTTTTGGTCTCTGTCACGGCCGTCAACCAGGACAATCAGACCTCATGGAGATGAGAAGGGATGTCCATGTCAGTGTTTTGTGAAATAGTGGTTATAGTTTTCTATGCTTTGTAGGCTGTACAAACAACGCCCTTTGTCCTCTGCTTAAATGCTTAAAATCAATGATCATGTGTCATTTGAGCTTTCTTTTCTCCTGGTGAAATAACTCCCTGTTCATTTCACTATTCCCCATAGGTCTCCATCTCAAGCACTCTAGCAGACACGCTTTCTTTCTTGGCGCGCGCTTGACTGTGGGGTGCACACCTGGATCTAACACTCCAGGTACGGTGCGAGCAGCATCAGGAAGAAAGGGGCTCTTTCTTCCCTTGCTCAAGATTCCAGGTCTCTTTTACGTCGTTAATGATGAAGCTCATTTTGCAGGAAATCTCATCGTAGTGTTGATTTATAGTGACCTTGCCACTGAATAAAACTCTTAAGAGTTGCATTGTTATGTTGCTCTGCATTTCAAAGATGTTCTACTGCCTTTGTGTGAAAAAACATCTGATTTTCACATCAATACCAAAAGCATGAAAGGAGCCAGAGATTTTGAGACTTGTCCAAAATGAGCAGCCATATAGAACAATAAGCCCTTGCCCTCTGTTGTTTTTATTAACTCCAAAAAAACTGTCAACTTTTTAATTATATAAATGATATGATAACATATCATCATTTTATAATATCAAGCAATGCTAATAAAGTAAATGCAGTTCTTGGCGCTTGACTCTTAAAAAGTACTTGACTCCTGTTTTCATGTGTACATAAAGTTGTGCATAATTTTGTTTTGAAAAGATTTCAGGCCTAAATTATATTGCATTGGCTGCATTTTCACTATCAGTGCATTTTAATAGTCAATACATGCTACTTTGTATAAATCTAACTACTCCTTCTCATTAGGTATATTTTTATAAGGACTTGGATAGTTCATTTGCCAGGTACTCTGTTAAGAGATACTTGAATTGGGTCGGATACCTTCCATGTTATAAACAGTGCCCTAGTGAACTTCCTGAATCTACCACCTTGTCTGCCTCTGTAATTTTCCTCTCTATTAAAATACGTAAATGCTATGCCACCCTAACGACACATTTTTAATTTTAAAGATACAGAAACCAACAGCTTTTTTTTTCTTTTTTTGGAAAACTAATTTCAATTTGTATTTTCTCCATTATTGGTAGTACTATCTGCTTCCCTACAATTTCACCAGCACAAGATCTTATATCTCTTTTTTATTCAGGTTGTAACTAAGCCTTTGAGGGATCCTTATCATGCTGTTAATTTTTAGCCTTTTCCTATTTTTTCAGTTTTACAGAAAAAAAAAAAGGCATCTCTTAATTTGATTTACATGGCTCTAAAGGGCAGTAGGTTTAAGCATATTTTCATTGGTCATTGGTTTGTTCTTTCCTGTGCATCACAGGGTCCTGGTTCTGCATCTGTTCATGTCCTTTGGAATCTCTCTTCCCACTGAAATCTGGTGGTGGAGTTAGAGCGGACGCCTCCCTGCTCTCCATGTCTCTGCCGTGCCTGGTGTGGTGCCATCCACACTGCAGGTGTTTTCTCCCTCCCCCTCCCGCTTTGCAATGTATGCTGATTTGTTGTGTTTATGATTTCTCTCCCTTCACCAAGAACTTAAACTCCACACAAACAGAAGCTCTGTCTTTTCTAATTATGTGCTTATTCCCAGCAATTAGTATTGGTATGTTCTTAACAGCATTTCTTCTGCTCTTTGATTTTTATCACGACTTTTCCCAAGTTAGGAGAGAAGCAGCTTTTGGAGTTGAACTTTGAAGACATTTAGGCAAAGAAATTAATAGAGTCAGGCCGGCGCCGTGGCTCACTAGGCTAATCCTCTGCCTGCGGTGCTGGCACACCGGGTTCTAGTCCCGGTCAGGGCGCTGGATTCTGTCCCGGTTGCCCCTCTTCCAGGCCAGCTCTCTGCTGTGGCCAGGGAGTGCAGTGGAGGATGGCCCAAGTACTTGGGCCCTGCACCCCATGGGAGACCAGGATAACTACCTGACTCCTGCCATCGGATCAGCACAGTGCGCCGGCCGCGATGGCCATTGGAGGGTGAACCAACGGCAAAAGGAAGACCTTTCTCTCTGTCTCTCTCTCTCTCACTGTTCACTCTGCCTGTCAAAAAAAAAAAAAAAAGAAAAAAAAAAAAAAAAGAAAAAAGAAAAGAAATTAATAGAGTCTCTCTTTTGCTTTCCAGAAAAAAACAGCCCTTAGCATTTCTCATTGCCATAACACCTTGGCAGGAGAGCACAGCACCCTACAGGGCTCTGTGGAATCAAAATAAAGCTTCCTCCGAAGATCCCGTCTGCTCCAGGATCCTCTGATGCGGCAGAGAGACTCGGATCTCGAACTGGGGAGATATTTCTTAATTATCCGTGTGGGTCCAACACGATCAGTCTTCATAAGAAGGAGGCAGGAGGGTAAAAGTGAAAGAAGGAGTTGTGGGGGCTGGTACTGTGGCTCACTGAGTTAAAGCCCCAGCCTTCAGCGCTGGCATCCCCTATGGGCACTGGTTCGAATCCTGGCTTCTCCACTTCGGATCCCACTTCCTGCTAATGTGCCTGGGAAAATAGCAGAAGATGGCCCAAGTCCTTGGGTCCCTGTACCCCAGTGGGAAACCCGAAATAAGCTCCTAGTTCCTGGCTTCGGATCAGCTCAGCTCTGGCCATTTGGGGAGTGAACCAGCAGATGGAAGGTCTCACTCTCTGTCTGCCTGTGACGCTACCTCTCAAATAAATAAATAGGTCCACCTTTGGCAGTTCCGGCCATTTGGGGAGTGAGCCAGTGGGTGGAAGATTCTCTCTTCTCTCTCTCTCTCTCTCTCTCTCTCTGTCTCTTTCTTTCTCTGTCTCTCTCTGTGTAACTTTGTCTTTCAAATAAATGAATCTTGAAAAAAAGAAAATAAAAAAGAAGGAGCTGTGAAGCAGAAGCTGAGTCAGGATGGCGCCAGGAAGGGTCCATGGGCCAAGGAAAGGAGGTGGCCCCCAGAAGCCCGCAAGGCAGAGACAGTCTCACTCACAGCTTCCAGCAGAAGGCAGTCGTGCAGACCCATTCTACCCGTCAAGCCTCTTAAGCAGCAAGGTAATATATATATATATGCATTATTTTGAACCAATGAAGTTGTGGCGATCTGTTACAGTGGACGCAGGAATACAGTACGCACCCGCTAGTGAAGAGTTTGCATTCCAGCCAGCACTATAGGTCAGCGGATCTGTGGGTTTTATTACATTGTCAGTTTACTCTTTGATACTCTGACTCTTTTGTCTCCTCACCAAATTTGCAGTAATGAGGCTAAAAGCAGACATTTTGGGGGGCAAATGTCTATGCCGACTACTTAGGTACCAGTCTGTGTATCATTCAAGGTGTTCCAGAGAAACAAAACTGAGAGAAGTGTGCCGCATTAATAACATTTCAGTCAAGAACAGACTGTAGACAGAGGTCTTCAAAAATTCATGGAAATTTGAATTATCTTTTAATTCTGTTTCTCCATGAACTTTTTGAAGTGCCTTGTACGATGGTGGTAGCATAAGATTATAATGAAGCTGGAAAATCCCTGTCACTAGTGATTGCCATGGCCGTCCTAAGTCGCAGCACAACACATTACACATGTGTGTGGTGATGCCGGTGTAGACGGACCCACTGCGTTGCCAGTCATACCAAAGCACAGCACCACAGTTATATATACAGTGTAGCATCCTTGATAATGGCAATAAATGACTGTATCACTGACTTACTTATCTAGTTTTTATTGTTATTTCAGAGGGAGAATTGTTGACTTTCAAACAGTCTGGCAGCTGGCAGCAAACTCCTGTGTCTCGTATCTGCCCATACTCTTGACCGCATCCCAAGACGACTGAGAGGGATTGGCCTACACCACTCGGGCTGGTGGTCGTGCCCTGCATGATGGAAGGCACTCTGCTGGAAGAATTCCTTCTTGTTCAGGGCAGTCAGACTTGGTTCTTTTACGGCCTTCAGCTGACTGGATAGGCCCTACTCACATTATGGAAGGTCGTCTTGTTAACGTGAAGCCCGTTTTTCTGGCAACGTGAACGTCATGCAAAAACCATCTTCAAGGAAACATGCACTGTGGCCCAGCCAAGTTGACACAAGAAATTAACTCTCATGGGGTTCTGCATACAATGACATGACTTTAGACTGTTAATCAACGTAAATTATAATCATAAGTACTTCATATTACACTCCCTCCACCAACTGCTAATTCAAAGTGTAGTCATCTGTTAAGTCTTCTTCCCAAGTGCATTAACTAAGTTTCTTTTGATTAAAAACAATATAAACTAATTCTTTTCTATAGAATTTACTGGGAGAATACAAATATTGTACTGGGAATCAAAAGAATAACTGAATGCATAGGCCTTGGTAAGAGTATACTCAGGGACTTTGGCAACATGGATGTTACATGAAGGAGCTCAATCTCTGTCTCTTGATTCAAACAATTAAATTAGATTAAATTGAATTTTAATATAAAACAAATCTTGTTTTCATTGCTTGGATCAGATGCTCATTCCAGATAATAGACCACAACAACAGAGGACAGCTCTACAGAGCAGAGATGCCGCTACAGGGAGCCCCGTAGTGGCGCCAGGCTGCCTCTCCAGAAGCAGAGGCTGGGGGAGATGGGTGCCCTCTCGGCGGGGAAGCTACTACATCCGATAGTTTTGGTAGCTGCTAGGGTTGCTCCCCAAGGCTTTCAGTGACGACGCTGGGATGTGTGCAACACCGCGTAGCACCATGTCAGCGCTGACTTGGAGCATGCGGGGTGCCAGCCCTGGAAGGTGTCCTGTTCCAGCCCAGGAGAAAATGCCCCTTTCTGCTTCTACACTTTCACTTTGTGTCGCTGGTCTCCGAAAGCTGCAGCTGCCACTGCAACCTGTTACATTTACAGACGCTACTAGTCTTCCTTACAGCTCCTCTACCCTCTTCTGTGGGGCTCCTGAGGTGGGGCCAGAGGAAGTCTGTGGTTCCATAATCACTCATTTTCTCGAGTGACCCAAGTTCTGTTTTGTTTTTCCGGCTCCAGAGAGTCGCAATGGCTCAGTCCTCGTCTGTTGAGACTTCTTTTCAAGCAGACGCCTTTCCTCACGCCAACAGACTCCGGGGAGGGTTGCTTCACCAGCCAGTAGGCAGACTCGGACATGCCTGGCCTGCGCCAGATGGTTCAGGCGCCCCTCCCAAATATTTCACCTTTGCATCAGGCTTTCCATTTCACAGAGCAGTCCAGAATATTTCATCATGCTTGATTCTCAGCAAGGCTCTTAGAGGCAGGCAGGCAGGACAGACCTTTTTACCTCTATTTTATAAACCCAAAAGTTCACTTTATCAACCCAAAAGTCAGATTAGGCTCTGTCACCCTCATGCTAAATGCTTTTTCTATTCCATCTTCTGTCCTCTAAAGAGGAGTGAGAATTAGTTTATTTCCACTTGAGAACTATCAGGATAATGAGCAAACAGATGACATACTATGAGCTTTGCTATTTTTGCAAGGTGGCAGGGCATTTTGTGTAGTGAACAGCAGGATTTCAGTTGTTATTCATTCTAATACTGTGGTAACCATATTTGTTCTTCCTTTTTTAAAAATCAGTATTACAAGCCGGCGCCGCGGCTCACTAGGCTAATCCTCCACCTTGCGGCACCGGCACACCAGGTTCTAGTCCCGGTCGGGGCGCCAGATTCTGTCCCGGTTGCCCCTCTTCCAGTCCAGCTCTCTGCTTTGGCCAGGGAGTGCAGTGGAGGATGGCCCAAGTGCTTGGGCCCTGCACCCCATGGGAGACCAGGAGAAGCACCTGGCTTCTGCCATCGGATCAGCGTGGTGCACCGGCCGCAGTGCGCCGGCCGCGATGGCCATTGGAGGGTGAACCAACGGCAAAAGAAAACCTTTCTCTCTGTGTCTCTCTCTCTCACTGTCCACTCTGCCTGTCAAAAAAAAAAATCAATATTACAGGTATACATGTAAGTGTAGTATTTTGGCTGTTGATACGAAAACGTCAAGACCTCCTTATGACTTGTGAAGGAACCAAATTTAAAACACTGGTTGTGAGTTTGGCACCTCAAGCTAGAACTCTTGTCTCCCTGCAAACCACACTATCTCTTAAACTGTCGCTTTATACGCCCACCTTTCCTGGAAGCATCTGTCACATCAGAACCAGGATACAACCTCAGACCCCACTCCAGTGTATCCACCATCCTAATAAAGTGAAGTGGAAGACAGGAAAGAATGCTCTTTCTGCCACAGAACACAGTTGGTCGTGCTGCTGTCATTTTCTCTTTCCAGTATCTCGTACTCGCGTAGAGGTACCATTTTCCCGTTTTTCTTACTTTCTCACCTATAGCCCACTCATGATTGTATCTCTCAGTGTGAGGCAGTCCATGCTTGCATGTGAAGGTGTGTTTATTCCCTCACTGTTAAAAAAATAATGATCTTATTTGCACACAACACTGGTCTCTGTTTAGTATTTCTGTGTCTGTGGGAGGTAATAAGCTGGATTGGAAATCAATATATCCATTGCCCACGTCACGTGGAAAGCCCCACATGTACACCACCAACAGACTTGAAATCCAAGCTTTGCAAAGGCTTGGTTCTCCTCAGGTGGGAAGAAAAGGCAGCCTGCATGCAGGAAGGAAGTTTCAGGCCTGAGACAAAGCAGTTGATGCATCTTCTAGCAAACCCACCTTCCCAGTCTCAGAGCTCTGGTCACATATGGTCTTGAAGCACACAAAGGCCCTTGCAGGTGTGTGAGCCCCTGCTTCTATCTCAGGTGCCTTTCGTGGTGGAGGTGACATGCAGATGAATGCTTCTTCACACCCTGTTTTTATTTGTATGAGTCTCAGGAGCAGTGTCCTGACCGTGAGATATGTGGAGACTCTTGGAGACATTTATCATGATTCAGACTGCGGTGATGCCTCTGGCACCTAATAGGCAGAAGCCAGAGATGCGCTGGCATATCCTGTGTGCACAAGGCAGGTCTCCATAATGAAGACTTATAAAACAGTGCCGATGTTGACACTCTGCACTAGAGTTTAGCATCACTGTGCAAGGAAAAACGTTAACATCATATTGCTATACCTCATCAGTGATAAATAATCCTAATGCCTCTCTTTCTCTTGTCCTGTTTTTCCATTTATAATATGGTATCAATAATGTTATGTAATCTGATAATCCTATTGCCTTTGCTAATGCACTTCACATGGTCATATAATTATCATTATGAATAGAAGTACAGAAGATAAACAAATCTATTGTGGCAAGTATACATTTCCTTCTAAAAATAAAAAATAGTTATAACGCTCTTTGCACCTGTTATTTTCCTAATCTTGAATATATTTTCTTTTGAAATGTGAATTCATGGTAAAAAAAAAAAAAAACTGATGATACCTTAACACCTCCCATTCAGGGAATTTAACACTACAAAATATCACAATGGTGCCAAAATTAAGGATATCATTTTTGCATGCACAAAAATGAGTATCATAAACACATATCATTGACATAAAAGTGTTTCTCCATTTTAAATTTGTGCTAAAGACCTGCTGTAGTTGTAGGATGAAGTAAATTCTTCCAACATGAAACAGATTTCCAGTGTGGTTTGCTTTCCACAGGAGGCATGGACAAAAATGGAGGCTGCTCATCACTGTTAATGAAAATGACCCCTTGGCAGAGAGAGAAGCCAGGGTTTGAAATGCTAACCGTGATGTGTACCGATGAAAAGCACATTGAAGAGAAGACATGTTTAACTAATCCAACCAAAAAATGTTGTCCTGTGCTTTAAAACTTGAATCAGACACTAAAACATCAATATGGGAGATTTCTGTGAAAACTTATGCTCTAGATGTAAAGTATCACAATCTCTGTCAGCTCTCCAGAATGGCTTGTTTGGCAGCGCTCCATGAGTCGGTGCCTTTGTCTTGTTGTGAACGACTGTGAGCCCACCACTTAAAGCAACAGAAGCATTTAGGTGTCAGTTGTAAATGGCATGAAGAGTACCATGAACCAACCACAATTTTATTTAAATCTTTTTTTTTTCTTCTTCAGCAAAGTCATAGGATTTTCAAGAAAAAGTGCACTGCTATTGTGACAAAAGCTGGAGAGACAATGAAGAGAAAGATTAGAAGGCAAAAAGACCTTAAAGTAAACAAAGGCATGCTTTGCTAAAGCAAAGGGATCTGGGGTTAAATGAGAAGCAGCCACTGCCTAAATCCAGTGTTCACATGGGTAATATAGATTTTATCCTGGCCATTATTTGTGAAATAAGCTGTTTTTAAGTGACTATATTGGGGTCGATGTTGTGTCACAGCAGTCGAGCCAGGCATTTCATATCAGAGTGCCAGTTCAAGCCCCCATTCCCTTGCAGCCATCTGGGGAGTGAACCAGCAGATGGAAGATTCTCAGTTTCTCTCTCTTTCTCTCCCTGATGCTCTGACTTTCAAACACATAAATGAATAAGGGTTTTAAAAATTAAAATTACGATGTCGTTTATCTTGACACTAATCCAAAATTAGTTGTCATTTAAATGCAGAGAAATGAAGGCGTTTTCTTCAACCGCTCTTCCATTCATTGGCACACACAGCCAATGCTGAGTGTCTACCCTGTGGCTGGATGCTGCGCTGGTATTTTGCCAGTGGAATCTGTAATGACTCAGTCTCTTTTGCATCTCCATTCCTTTTCAGTTTCCATCTCCTCTCTTGTTTTGACCGTTTCCCCAAATGACAATTTTCTTATTGACATTTCTCTCACTCTGATTTAAAATTTGAATTTACAAAACACATATAGTAAGAATTTTTTTACAAAGCATGTTCACCTCCTAGGAGAAAAGATGTCATGGAAACAGCAAATGTATAAAATAAACGAACATGATGAGCTGCACATGAGATATATTCCTATCATTTATTTTAGATTCTACCATCTACACGATAAAGGTCACTGAAGGGTAGATACCAAGACAATTAAGGTCACCAGGATTTACTGGGGATTATTAGCTTTCCTTAAAATGGCACCAGACCTAATATTGAGCTAGGGATGTAGGGTGACAAGAGCCATTTTTAATTATTAAAAGTAATTTCACATGTGGTTTAACAATCATAATTGGAATTTTGAATTATGCTCTTTTTGGTAACAGCCCGTCTCCTTTGTTTGGGTAAACCTGAGGCACAGAGAGATGGAATACGACCGTGGCTCTTCAAGAAATTACATTTCACCGGCAGGCATGCGGCACTTCTGAGGCTGAAATGGAATTCAGTGAAACACAATAGATATTAGGCCCCATCGTTAACACACAGCCGGGGAAAGTGTCCGGGCCTCCAGTAAGCAGGAGCTTTCGGAAAAAACCGCGTCTGCCCGGCACTTGGGCTGACCCTGGCCCGGGCAGGACTGGCCACACGGCGCCCTCGGCCTGAGCGCCGGGAAAGGGTCAGTGGGAGCGGCGGAGGACAGGGCATCTGCGGCCAGCCCTTGGGAGCATCTTCCTTTAAGCGCCTCCCGAGAGCCGTCCAAGCTCGTGGCCCGCTTCATTGCTGATATACCGGGACCTAATTCCCTCTCTCGCCAGGCTCTGCTGCGGCCAGTTGCTTCCTGTGGCAGCGCTCCAGTCATTTCCTGGCTTGCAAACGTGGGACAAGCTCAAGGCGCGGCTCCGGGCTGGGGGAAGGAACTGAGCATCCCTGTGCTGAGTGTCGCAGCGTCGGAGGCAACAGGCACTAGCTGTCCATCAAGTGCAAATGAAAGCTGTCCCGGGTCGCTAAAGTGATGCAGCTCCTAAGTGGTTAAGTTGAAGTTTAAGCTCATAATGCTCTGACTCCGGATCTAAAACTTGAATAAGCTGTGTCACCTTAATATGGTATCACATGCAAAATTTTAAATTATATTGCATTCAGTATAATAAACATTGTATATATGTACAAGGAATATTCAAAAAAATCATGGAAATCATATTATGTAAAAACTATTCTTGGATTTCAAACATGTTTGCACCAAAATACATTTTATCTTTAATTCCATTTGTCCATGAACTGCTTGGAAGTATCCTAATGTATTTATGTGTGCACATACACTAGTGTGACGATACAATAGGATCTGATATAAAGACAGGATCATATAGTGCAGTGGAGGATATGCTAGGCATATCCTGCAAGGCAGAGCTGGCTGGCATTGCTCCCAGTAACCAATGGCTTCCCAACTTGATATTCAGTGACCTTGTGTTGGTAATTTGCTGGGGGTCATGGAAATGTTTATTTGCACCATGGAAAATGAAAATGACATCATTCTGGACTATTTTACCTGAAAGTCTAGTTGTTAAGCATTTACCAACAGTGATAATTACATTGTGTTCTTTTCTAGTGACTGATGCAGCCATGCATATCTGGTCATTTGCTCCTCAAGTATAGGGACTGTGTTTTAATGATATCGTTTAGAACAGTGCCTAGTTCATAGTGTGTGCTCTGTAAATTAGTCTTGCAGGAATGAGTGAATATTTTACAGCATCTTTCACAGCTTTTGTAATATTTACTCCCATTTGTCTAACAGTCTCAGTGTTTATAATATCACTATAGTGGGTTGCCAGGGGATAAAATGTATAAAGGCTGAAGTGCAATTCTTCGCTTCTCAGCTGAATTGCTTCACAGGGAAGAAACATGCTGCATATCAAGTACTTATTTCTACCTGCAAGACCAGAAGGGGAAGCTGCCTGTATGTGGGGACTAAACTGAAGTCTGCAGCAGCTCACAACAAAGTTACTACAATGTAAAACTCTACTGCAAGCATCCCAGCGATTTCTGCAGGCTGGGCTTCATTTCACTTTATTTTGTCTCACTTCTTTTGTCCCCCCCCCCCGCCCCCGATTCTCTATCTTAACTTTTAACCTGGCTTTTAAGTAATCCATACATTAAAATCCTACGTTCTTGTTATAAAAGAATCCTTTCCAAAATTATGAAAATACCACCTCAATAGCTTTCTCTGCTGCAAAAACCCTCCTTTTTAATCTCTTGCTTATCCTGTTCTTGCCCACACACTGGAACTGCTTGTGGAATTTAGTGCTTTTGAGAGAAAGCTCTGTGGACTGCAATTATACCCATCTCTAAAGATCCTACCTGCCTGGCTGGCTATGTTTAAGATCCTGATGCACTTCTGGCAGGCAGTGTGAGCACCATCAGGACAGGACAGTTAGAAGATGGCAACGTGAAGTCCTGAAGCCTTCCTCCCAGTCCATGAGGCTGAGTTAAAGGCTGAGGTTGTTCCATTGCGTTTGCTGCTGATAGCATGACCCAGCGGCCCCACCAGCTCCATCTGTTCTTATGTATTCCATTAAGGGAAAACACTTAAATTTATTTCAGACACTGCCCTGTGCAGCGAGAAGAATAGATTCTAAGTGCGTTTGGAATATGTTGTGATTCAAAGAGGTTCTTCAAACATTGATGTTTTCAAACATTTAAACCACAAATCATTAAGCACAGGACCCTTAGAAATCATCAAATTCAACCTATATTTTACAGTTGAAAAGCCTGAGAGGTGACCAGTTAAAGGTAGCAGTATAACTAAGACAAGACTAAAATCCTGGCTTGCTGATTCTCAGTGGTCACTCTTTTATATCCTACAGGCAACTGCAGAAATTTTTTGAAAAAGGGTATATTTTGAAATACCATCTGAATGTCAAAGCACTTATAGGCTAAGAAAAGAGATCCAGGTTAGTGTATTGTAAGGTGATACTTTGGTAAGGGGCAGGTGTCATTTGTGTACTTTATCTAACCACACATGCACCCCTTTTTTCTCCTCAGGCACTCACAGATTCTGATTCTCTCAAAGGACACGAAACCCTCTTGTAGTAAATTAGACAGGTTGGAAAATGACATTAACTCTCTCCACTCCCCCGGGAGCACGTTTGGTGCATCCCTGCTTCCAGCACTATTTTTCTTCCTGCTGCATGGCCAATGCACTTGGGGAAAGGGACTTGGGGTGCAGGTGAGGCCAGGGACCACATTATCATGACTTTATTGCCGGTGAGATGAGCTGAACCATGTAAATCAAAGAGTTAACCGTGGGGCCAGGTAGCTGCGCTGGCTCTGTCCTCTGAAGCTCACATGGACAGGCTGCAATCTGTCCACTTTCAGACAGGGATTTAGTGGTCACTGTGTCAGTCGTGTTTCTGTAAAGCCTGCAACATGGCCTTACACAGCTGGCACTCTCTCAATCCTCAGGACCCAATCTATGCCTACATCTAATCTTACGCTGTTGAGAAGCCAAGGTGAGCTTGGAAATCTCTGCAGTCATCATTTCCCAAGTTTTGTTATTTCCTACTTTGAGTCAAACACAATGGTAGACTCTGAACTCAGTATTTGCTCCCAGATTGGAAACTCACACAGCTTCATTTCCCTGTTACCAAGGCAGAATTGCTTCAAAAGTGTAAGTACATTAACACTATCCCACAGACCACACATCTATACGAACTCATGTTTGCCTTTTTCTCAAGAAAAAAGTACATGGAAAACTGTAATTCTAATAGAAAAGATCCAGCAAGCAACCACCTCAATTCCCAGAGCACTGTGTTTAGAAAGTAAAGTATGAATTTAGAATCCTGTGAGGAGTTACATGCATGGAAAACCACTCAGCCAGTGTTAACCTTCCGAAAGTTTCCCCACTTTCCCTAGGGGTCTCAGGTTGACGTGAGCTCATTAGGGTTGCCTCTTATGTTGGCCGGAAGCCACGCTCTTGAAGCAAAACCCAGTCACAGATGAAGAGGGCAACAATCCCCTGACTAATCAGTGTAAGGCTGCCCATCCTGTTGGGTGGGAAGCGAAAGACAGGAGGAGGGGAGTATGCTCCATCTCCTTGTGGCCCATCGCATGCGAGGAGCAAGGAGCCCTGACTCCCAGAGGGCAGGCTCAGCACTAACCAGGCAAGTGACGTTGAGACCGTGGACTTGGCCTGAGCGTTGCCTTGGTCCCCAGGAGCTTAGAGCAATTCTCTTATTCCTGTGGCATCCTTGGGAAAGGAGGCAAAGCCAAGGAAGGTGATAGATTGAGGCACCGAGGGACAGGAAGCACCAGGTGTCTGGGTCTACATGCAGAGGAAAATGCGAGGCTGAGCAACCTCACACCGTGTCACAAATGGCCGTTGAGCAGAAGCCAGAGCGGCACAGGTCTCCTCCAGACTTGTAAGTGAAAATGTCCCTTGCAGCCAGCACTGGGCCCAGGAAGCAACATAAAGGAAGGAGGCAGGCCCAGATGTATCCACTGGGGACAAGGAAATCAAGAACCAACAGCACATGGAAAACCAGCTATTTTTGGTGGGATTTCCCAACGTATACACATTGGCAACTCATTCTGGCATCCTAAAAGACAGTGCACGCCAAACTAAAGATAATTATGGGACCAAGTCAGTCGGCAGGCCACCAGCTTGTGACCTTGGACCTAAGCAATTAAATACGACAGTTAATGCTTCAAGCCTCTCCCGTATCCCGTCAAGCATCAGACACAGCAAGATTCAGCTTCCTCACCTCTTGTCCAGTGTGATGGCACTGGCATCGTAGCCCAGGGCCCAGGAGCCAGGATCAGGGTCAGAGATGCTTTGGAGAGGATGATCTGAGGAAGCAGGGACCATCCTCAGGCAGAAGCCACCAAGGACCAGATACCTCTTTAGGAAACTGACCACAAAGATTTGTTCACATGTTCCTAATAAAGAATGCAATTATCTGATACTCTGAGGCTCGGCTTTACTAATCGACTGTCTTCACAAACTCTGCTTCGATCTGCATCCCACGACAGGCGCTTCTGCCATCTCTGTGAATCCCTGCCTATCAGCCTGTCAAACAGTGATCTGGGTATTCATATCCTAGAGAGGCTAATCTCTGGGATTTCCATAACCTCTGGGGTGAAAGAAGGGTAAGCCGACTGATGAAATCTCTTCTGCGTTAATGGACGATAAAGGGAAATACAATCCCCAGGGTCCGGGATGCAGAAACCCTCTGGTTCCATTTTTACGTGAGTCATAGATCTTAATAGATTTCCCAGCAACTTGGCAGATAAGACAAAGCAGCTGGTAAGGGCCAACTTACAAGGCCTCAGTTCCCCAGCACAGACCCATGGGCCTGCAACAAAAGCCGAATTGGCATAAACGGTATTTTCTGAAGATAAAGATTCCTACACATCTCAGAAATTCTCCTTTATCCATAAACTCCCTTGCCCTGTATCATAAAACATTGCTGTCTTATTTGTCCAACAGCGCCTGTGTCTGTTCAGTGTTTATTTTCCTGCTTAGCTGTGTCAAAATGGCCTCTCAAAACCTGGTCAATACCAGCTGCTTTCCATGCCTGCTGCAAATGGGAGAAACAAAAGTGCAGAGCCTCAGAACAAACCAGCAACCCACCAACCTCCTCCTTTTAATTAGTGGGTCCGTGGCAATACTTTCACCAATGTGGAAGTAAGAAAGTGATAACTGGTATGCGTGTGATAATAATTTATCTCAGCAATTTCACATTATGCAAATCAAAGCAAGCTGTGCTTTGAGGTGAGCCCATGGGGTTTGACTGCAAAAATCTAGACAAGGTAATCCTTAAGGGGAGAAAATGAGTCTTATTCTTCAAGGTGCCTTTTGCTCCGGAATACATTTAGGAAAATTAATCAGACCTTAACATCACCATCTCTCTCTCTCTCTTTCTCTCTCTCTCTCTCTCATTACAAATCAGAGCAAACAATTACTGCATTAAACACTCTCCAAGAGGTTTGCAAAGGCCACTGGTGATTTTCATTAATGATCTTCAAGGAGCTCCCCTGAGGATAGGAGAGCTGGGGAGGTCTAGGGAGAGGTTAGTAAGGAATGCATCTCATTACCATGGTGACGAGCAGCGACACACAGCCTAGCTGTGCAACCAGGTGCAATGGTTTCCTGGTTTTCTGAGGGAGTTTCAGATCTGAACTGACTGCAAGCCCCCTGGACACTGTGTCTCTCTTTGAATTACTGATTATAAAAGTGTGGGTCCTAGAAATAGAATCCTGGCTGCAAGGCTGAGGAGCTCTAAGACCTCAAACACGTGAATTGAAATAGGACACTAATCGTCCTATTCACAGGGATGTTGTGGGGACCCACTGAGACTAAAGCACGTTGAGTGGTGTCTGCCCTGGACTTAGCACTCAAAAGCTTTCACTACTGTATAAAGTAGTTGTTTTGACAATGCCTACCTTCTGCATTCTTGGACACATTCCAGTGAAAGCAGGGACAGCACTCCTAACTGTTGTGCTGCACAGGTACCTTGCAAAGAGCCAAGTATGTAGTAGGAACTCAATGAATATTTTGCCAAAGAATAGGAAAATGAATGGAGGATGACTCTTCTCTCTGAAAAGGGGATCCCCTTTGTCTATGTTACTTACAGGAACTTGGACAGAAATCTGAGAGTAGGACAGCTCAATACTAGCAATTCCAGTATTTCCTTTGATTCTACCAAAGAGTAGCTCTAGAAGGGGGAGATCTAGAAGGGCGAGACAAGGTCAGTGTGTTGACGCATTCCTGAGATGAGTAAGTCTGGACAAAGAAAATGCAATGAACTGAGAGAGAGGAGCGACTTCTTGGGGAAGCTGCAGTTCTTCCCTTCTGTCCTCTTCCCTTCCTTTGGGGCGTGAGTGCTGATGCCTGTCTACCTTCCTCCCAGGGCTTCAAACCTCAATTGTGGGGCACCTGTAGACTTGGGTTCTCTTGTAGAAAGAGACTATAGAGTGGCAATTTTGTTTGTTGCTCCTGTGACTAATACCACATAGCTTGCACTCAGACAAGCATGTATGCCCAGAGAGGTAAAGAAATTGGAATCTAGTGTGTAGTGGCACTGAAACGGCACCCACCTCTCTCAGCATTGGCGAGCACTCTTTAAGCTGTTGTAATAAAGGCTGACCTGTTATTCTTTGGATGTGAATGAAGGTGTAGGATGAAATGTCCCCAGGTTGGCACTTAATGTGCAATCACAGGCTTTGGGGTCCCAAGCTAACTCATCATGACCCATCCCACCCCCAAACAGGGTGCTTTGGTCCAAGAGAGCACAGACTCCTTGAACTCAAAGTGATTTTACTGGAGTCTGTAACTAGGATGCCTGGGGAAGTTCTCCGGCAAATAAAACTCTTCCACTTCCTGGTGGGAAATGAGGGAGAACAATATGATGCTGAAGTCAGACATTACTCTTAGAACACAGAGTGAGTTATCAGAAAGCTTATTTTTCCTGACCAAACTTCATAATAAACTCTGTGCTCCATTTCTGATTATAACTTCAGCTCCACACTCTGCCACCTTCAGTACCCAGTTCTCTGATCACTGGAACTACAGCTGCAGCCTCATTGTGCTTCTCGTGGCCATTTCAGGATTGCAGGTCTGAGAAAGCTCTTTCCTCCCCGCTTCCTCCCTCCTTGCTTAACTGAGGAAGGAATGTTGCGTGCAGGCAACACTTCTTCACAATGCTTTCCTGACTCCATTGCTCACCCACTCTGCAGTGCAAGTATGTGCATGCGTGTGGCAGCACACATCAATAAAGCTCTTTCACAAGTCAGAATAACGGCCCACCAAAGATCACATTCTAACCCTGCAGGTGTGTTCTCTTATGTGGCTAAAGGGTCTTAGAAGATACGTTAAATGATGGTTCTTGAGATTGGGAGATATCCCAAATTGTCCAGTGCACTCAAAGAGTTGTTAAATAAGGAGATTCAGTCAGAAAGTGTAATGATGGGAACCGAAGCTGTTGTGATAAGTTTTCAGACTGATAGTGGAGGGGAATGGAAAAGGTAAGGAAACACACTTTGGCCTCCGCCCTACAGAAACAATACAGTGCTGTTGAAACCATTTCAGGGGCTGGCATTGTGGTGTAGCAGGTAAAGCCACTGCCTATGAAACCGTCATCCCAATTTGGGGTGCCAATTCGAGTCCCATCTACTCTGCTTCTGATCCAGCTCCCTACTAAAGCACCTAGGAAAGCAGAGGAAGACGGCCCAAACGCTTGGGTCCTGCATCCGTATGGGAGACCAGGAGGAAGCGCCAGGCTCCTGGCTTCGGATTGGCGCAGCATGCCTGTCGTGGCGGCCATTTGAGGAATGAGTCAACGGAAGGAAGACCTTTCTCTCTGTCTCTCTCTCTCACTGTCAAAAAATTTTTTTAAATTTAAAAAAATTAAAAAAAAACATGACAGACCTGGAAGAAACTTCTGTCTCTTGGCTTTGGCCTGGCCAAGCCCCGAGCCATTGGGGCCGTTTGGAGAATGAACAAACAATGGAAGATCTCTCTCTCTCTGTCTCTCCTTCTCTCTTTCTCTGTAACTCAGCCTTTCAAATAAATAAAATAAATCTAAAAAAAAAATCTAGGGGATCAGCACTGTGGTATAGTAGATTAAGCCTCCGCCTGTCATGCTGGCATCCCATATGGGTGCCAGTTGGAGTCCCAGCTGCTCCACTTCTGATTCAGCTCCCTGCTAATAGCCTGGGAAACCAATGAAAAATGTATAAGCGCTTGGGCCCCTGTACACAAGTGGGAGACCCAGAAGAAGCTTCTGGCTTTGGCCTGACACAGCTCAAGCCATTGAGACCATTTGGGGAGTGAACCAGTGAATAGAGGACCTCTCTCTGTCTCTTCCTCTCTGTTTGTAACTCTGCCTCTCAAATAAATAAATAAATCTTTAAAAAATAAAGGTAAAAATTCATTTCAGATTTCAGTCCTTTATAATGTAATAAAGATGTGTAATGTTAAGCTACTACGTGTATAGTAAGTAATTTGTTACATCAGCAATAGGATACTAATACTTATAATATTTTACTGATTTTCTTTATTCCCACATAATTCTCCTTCCATTAGACTGTACATTTCTCTTTCTTTTCTTTTCTTTTTTGACAGGCAGAGTGGACAGTGAGAGAGAGACAGAGAGAAAGGTCTTCCTTGTCCGTTGGTTCACCCCCCAACGGCCACTGCAGCCAGTGTGCTGTGGCCATCATACCGTGCTGATCCGAAGCCAGGAGCCAGGTGCTTCTCCTGGTCTCCTATGCGTGTGCAGGAGCCCAAGCACTTGGGCCATCCTCCACTGCACTCCCTGGCCACAGCAGAGAGCTGGACTGGAAGAGGAGCAACCGGGACAGAATCCAGCGCCCCGACCGGGACTAGAACCTGGTGTGCCAGTGCCGCAGGTGGAGGATTAGCCTAGTGAGCCGCGGCGCCAGCCTAGACTGTACATTTCTTAAAGCCCTTAAAATAGCTACAAGTAGGAAAGGAAGAGGAATAGGACAGAGACATGGACAGGTTTACAATCTTTCATTTCCTTTTTTTTTTTAATTTCTCATCTATCTAAGAAATGACTTTGAGCTCACATCTGAAAGTGAATGAATGAGTGATTTAAATTAAGGTGATGCAATTGATCATAATGAAAGGACTAAGAGTCAAAGGGAGCACATAAACAAGTCTAGTATCTGCTAACACTAACCGATAGAATAAATAAAGGGGAGAGTGATCCAACATGGGAAGTGAGATACTCAGCAGACTCATAGAATGGCAGATGTCCTAAATAGCACTCTGGCCTCAGAATCAGCCCTAAAGGCACTCGGATCTGGCTGAAAAGCCCATGAGAGTATTTCAGGCATGGAAAGCCAAGACACTCTGGCAAAAAGATCTCTGTGAGTGAGATCCCAGTGGAAAGAACAGGTCTTCAAAGAGGGAGGTGCCTTTCTCTGAAGGGAGGAGAGAACCTCCACTTTGACTATGACCTTGTCTAAACAAGACAAGAGTCGGAGAACTCAAGGGGCTTCCATAGCCTTGGAAACTCATGACTGGTGCATAGGGAGATTACTGATGCCATAAACAGGAGTGTCAATTTGTAAAGTCAACAACAGGAGTCACTGTGCACTTACTCCTCATGTAGGATCTCTGTCCTTAATGTGCTGTACACTGAGGCTTAATGCTATAACGAGTACTCAAACAGTATATTTCACTTTGTGTTTCTATGGGGGTGCAAACGATTGAAATCTTTACTTAATGTACACTAAACTGATCTTCTGTTAAAAAAAAAAAAAGAAAAAAAAATAAATTAAGGTGATGACATATTTAAACTCTTCTACTTGAGAAGAGAAAACCATAAGTCTATTCCTGTCCAAAATTGAAGATAGTTTTTGGGCTAGTTGAGTAGGAAAGAGTAACTGTATGATCCCACAAAGATTGCTGAGTCATCTTTAAAATCAATCAATTACTTAATACCATATGTGAGGGTGTGAATCATGAAGAGATACAGGTACAATCACAAGAATATAAATGAACTTCACAACCTCTTCATTATAAATAACTATATTGGAATGTTCAACAGTTTTGCGAGGAATTACTATTTTAAAAGTTAAAAACAAAAAATCAGGCATTTAATAGAAAAAATTCTAAATACTTAATTTTGAGAAAACAACTCATTGTGACTGCTTCCACCTTACAACTGCTTAATAGGAAGGTAAAGAGTTGATACTCTGAGCCAACCCCAGCGTGACTCACGCATTCAATGTCATTGTCATCTGCTTAGATCAGAATGAATTGTTCTCCATCTGTAGTGACAACTTGATTTTCAGTACACAATTTCTTTCTCACTTTACCTGGACAGAGATTTATTTCTCACTCAGAAAAAAAAAAAAAAAACAAAAAAACAAAAACACACACACACACACTGAGTGCCACAAAAATGTCCTTGTCAGTTTGTCTGCCAGATCTTCCAGTTGTGTTGATTCATCTCCGTATCCCCCACAGCATGTTGTATGCAGGGCCCTGCCATAGTCAGCTTTGCAACTTCGGACAAGTCAGTTTTACCTTCTTGGTTACCTGTCCCAGACATATGCCAGACACTCATGTAAGTGTTTCAAAAATACTGAACTACTTTATCATCTTAATAACCCTATGAGGTACCTATTGCTTTTTTAAAATGCATTTATTTATTTATCTGAAAGTCAGAGTTACAGAGAAGGAGAGGCTGAGGCAGAAAAGAGAGTGAGCTTCAAACTGCTGATTTACTCCCTAAATGGCCACAACAGACAGAGCTGGGCCAGGCCAAAGCCAGGAGCCAAGAACTTCATCCAGATCTCTCATGTGGGTGGAAGTGCCCAAGGACTTGGGCCACTTTCTACTGCTCTCCCAGGCACATTAACAGGGAGCTGGATCAGAAGCAGAGCAACCAGGGCTCGACCTGGCATCCACATGGGGTACCATCACTGTAGGCAGCAACTTTATCTGCTATGCCACAGCGCTAGCCCCAGTAGCCATTATATTTATTTCCAACTTACGGGTGGGGAAACTGAGGCACAAAGAGATTAAATGAATTTGCTGAAGGGCAAGAAGTTGGCAAGTGGGAAATACAGGACTCTCTACCACGAAGCTGTGGACATTTCTCTGTCTTGCTGTAGAAAATGGAAGTGCCCAGTGAGGGAGTTGTTTAAACTCAGTAAGTTGATGCCGTCAAGCCTTTGTGGCCTACTGTAATTGATGAAAATGTGTTAGCTAGTAGTAGTGGAACTAAATAAGTGCTTAATAAATGCATTTCAATGTGAAAGTTTGACTTTGTAATAATGAATTCAATCCTTAAAATATAAAAAAGTAATTAAATACCACTTAGTGGAATATTATTCTTAGCAAAGTGAAGAATGTTCCAGTTCTTAATAGTCATCCTAGTAATTACCTCTAATAACTTTCTCATTCAGAGGGTGTTTAGTAGTAGTACACCTCAGCATAAAGGCGCTATTGATAGAAACACATTTAACATATTATTCCTACTCAGTTTGGAGCCTGGAACGTTGAGATCCAAGGCTGAAAACAACGTCTGAGATTGTCAAATGGACTTGGGAATGAGCTTGGAGAGGGATGGCAGGGTGCTGGTGGAAGAAAAAGCAATTAGTTACCCATGATGTGGTTATCGATCTTTCTGTCCTTTTGGTTATCAGGACTTGAAAGGTGAGATAAAAGCAGCTACTCTAATACGTCACAACTTGGAGTAAATATTAAAAACCTTTGGAACACAAGGGCTGTATTTTCCAGGAGACACAGACAATAACTAGCTTTGACCCTTGCAAAGGAGAGGTAATTGTCAAACTGAGATGACACCTCTGGAAGGGTGGGCAATATAAAAAGCAATTGGACAAATGAAATGTCATGTGGAGTAATTGAAGTGAATTTAAAATAACAATAAGCATTTGACCTCTGCCACTCAATTTTAAAAGGCCTTCTAATTTCCATTTTCCATTGAGGTTTGAAACAAAAAAATGTTTTCATCAAAGGACTCACCACAGATTTACAAATCGCTTATTTCAGGTTGAGGTTTGAGTGTTCACATGCTTACGTGGATCCTTGAAAGAGGAAAAATAAAATAGCTCTAAAAGACCATACTTCTGCTTTTCCAGTCTCTTGCAATGTCTCTCTCTCCACTTGAATTGTGTCTGATGGATTGTATGAATCAGGTGTACCTGTGAGTTTAGTTCAGGCAACCATGCTATTAGCTCATATAGCAAGGAGAGGCAAACTATGGCCCATGCCTATCTCTACAAAATAAAGCTTCATCAGGGCACAGTCATATTCATTCATAGGTGTACTGCCTGTAAGTGAAGACGGTATGGCCTACAAAGCCTGAAATATTTACTACCTATCTCTTTGCAAAAAGTTTCCAGCTCCTGATATAGAAATTGGGGGCAGGAGAGAAACATAATTTTTTGAATTCAGAGTGATATTTTGTAGCCATTAGCATAGGGTGTAAAATTGTGTATCTTCTACACAAAAATGATCACAAGTTTCATTGAGAAAAAACATTTTCTAAAAATTAGAAGTAATTAACAAATCCAAAAGCCTTTTTTCCTCCAGTAATGGGATCCCCGTTCACTCAGATTCTTGGGACAAAAGCAGAGGATTCCTGCTTGTTGCGTCTTAGCACTCTCCATGTTCACTTCACCAGCAAGAGCAACCACGCTACTTTCACTTCCTTGGATACATGTTTGTCCCCAGCCCACCCAGCTCTACAGCTGCAAGTCCCTGTCATTTCTCAGCAGGACCACACCAACAGCACCTGCCATAGACTCAAGGTTTTTGTGTCCCTGAAATTCATGTGTTGTCAGTTGGTTGGGCCTATGCGAGGTGATTGGCTCATGTGCGTGAAGCCCTCAGGAATGGGATGGGTGACCTTATCAGAGCAGGCACAAGAGAGGTAATCTCTGTGCCATGTGAGGACACAGAAGGAAGGTGGCCACGTGCATACTGGGAAGACAGCAGTCACCAGAATCCAATCATGTTGGCACCAAGATCTCAGACGTGCATCCTCCAAAACACCAGCACCCCAGCTTCTTCACTCCTACTCTTGCTCCTGCTCCAAACATTTCATTACTCAATAGTCCATGGAATCTCTTTAAAACTCAGCTCTGATTTTGCGCATCCTCTGCATGAAAGCCCCTTCTACCTTCCCATTTCACCTGGAGTAAAATCCAAGCTTGCACCAAGGGCCTCCATGGACTGTTCCCAACCACTGCATCCCTAGCTTTTGCTTATTTTTGCCACACTTATTCTCTCTCTGTTCCTCAAACAGGTCAGCCTGGCCCTGCTCAGGGCCTTTGTATTTTTTTATGCCCCAAATAATCTGCTCTATGATTACTGCCTAGCCTCTGCTTCATCTCGCAAGTCTCAACTTGCACATAATTGCATCAGAAATGTTCCCCAAGTCTCCCTCTAAAGTGCCCTACTCTGGGAGCCGGTGCTCTAACGCAATAGGTTGATCCTCCACCTGCTGTGCCAGCATCCCATATGGGCACCGGTTCTATGCCCAGCTGCTCCTCTTCCCAACCAGCTCTCTGCTAATGGCCAAGGACAGCAGTGAAAGATGGTCCAAGTGCTTGGGTCCCTGCACCCATGGGGGAAGCCTGGAGGAGGCTCTTGGCTCCTGGATCCTGGCTTTGGATTGGCCCAGCTCTGGCCGTTTCAGTCATTTGGGGAGTAAACCAGCAGATGGAAAACCGTTCTCTCTGTCTATCCCTCTCACTGTCTATAACTCTACCTCTCAAATAAATTAATAAAAATCTTTAAAAATAAACAAATAAAGTGCCCTACTCTGATCTCACAAGTCCTCCCATCTACATCACTTGGTTATTTCCCTTGAGGATTTATCACTGCCGAAGTCATCTAACTCACTTACATCTTACTTCTCTTACCTGTTTTACTACATTTAAGGTCTATGAGATCACAGGGTATTCCTCCCTGTATCACAGGTGTGGTCAGGGGAGGGAGTTACTGTTTAGTGGAATACAGCGCACAATGGACTGACTTACCTAAGACCTAAGAATTAACAGTCTTACTGCAAAGGTCAAATGGGAGACAAGCTTGATAAGGTCCACAGGAGATCAGGGAATGAGGAATAGGTGGGCTGGTGTGGGCAAGACAGTCCTTTGGGAGGAGGTGCAGGACTTGAAGGAAATTGGGAAGTAATAAGCAAACACCAAGACGAGGATTGGTACTTGCAAAAATATGATAAAAATGGAAGGGCTCCTGGAAACTAACCAGATATGAAATTTGCAGAAATAACAGAAACTTTATTGATCATAAAATCAAAATTAATGAGGTAGTTAAAAGTTAATGGCACAGGAAGAACAAGTATTTCAAGCCGAATTACTTAGATGCTGCAAACTATACTGGAATCCAAAGACGGGATTCCTTTTTCACCAGCCTCACAATGGAGGCTCTCGCAGAGGATCCACTAGGGCGCCTACAGTGGGAGGCGGCGGTTGATCTCCTCCCCAGTGCCTCTTTCCCCTCCCTCTGACTTCCTTCTTTCTCCACATCTCCCATGGTCGCATTAGCAGTTTTCAAAGGGTTCTGCATCTTCAGGGGGACAGACTGCGTGATATTTGGCCCCCTTTTCACTAATTTAGGAGTTCACACCAAAGCTGAGAGTACAGTAAGTGTTTTTTTCTGAGAATATCCAGGACGGTTCTGGTGTGCTCCGCACTCTGTGGCCACCTCTTCTTCCTAATGCCCACAGTGTCGGCATCCGGGGTGTGTGCTGCTTCTGCTATTCCTTTGTTTGCTCTGTTCCCCTACACCCCTTCCCACTCATATCTAAATGTGCCATCATTTTAGAAAGGTCAAATGCTATTTTGTTTTGGAAATCTTTTCAAATTTTGACAGCCTCTTTCCCTCAATAACAGCTTATAGGTTCTAAGTGATGCTATGGATCAGAAACTGCAGTAAGTATAATGTGCGCAAATATGGGGCCCGGCACTGTGGCCTAGCAGGTAAAGCCACTGCCTGCCATACCCGTGGCTGGGTGCTGGTTTGAATCCCAACTGCTCCACTTCCAATTCAGCTCCTTGCCAAAGCACCTGGGAAAGCACCAGAAGATGGCCCGAGCCCCTGGGGCCCTGCCACCCTTGTGGGAGACCTGGAAGAAGCTCCTGGCTCCTAGCTTCTGATAAGCCCAGCTCCAGCTGTTGTGGCCATTTGGGGAGTGAATCAGCAGGTGGAAGATCTCTGTGTGTGTGTGTGTGTGTCTCTCTCTCTCTAACTCTGCCTTTCAAATAAATAAGTAATTTTTTTAAAAAAATGTGTGTAAATATGTTACTGTGGTTCATTCTTGTAACTACTTCAGCATCATGTGGTACATTTTACAGATGAGAATACTGAAGTGAGAGAAGTTTTATACCTTGTCCAGGTCAAGCAGCTAAAAGTGTCTCGGGACGGCGCTGTGGTATAGTGGGTAAGGCCACCGCCTGCAGTGCTGGCATCCCATATGGACGATAGTTCAAGTCCCGGCTGCTCCACTTCTGATCAAGCTCTCTGCTATGGCCTGGGAAAACAGTAGAAGATAGCCCAAGTCTTTGGGCCTCTGTGCCTGCATGGAGGACACAGAAGAAGCTTCTGGCTCCTGGCTTCAGATCGGTCCATGTCTGGCCATTGTGGCCATCCGGGGACTGAACCAGTGGATGGAAGACCTCTCTCTCTCTTTGCCTCTGCCTCTCTGTAAATCTGCTTTTCAAATAAATAAATCTTAAAAAAAAAAGCAAGTGTCATGTCTGTTTGATTCCCAAGATTATGTTTGAATGTGTTCCAAAGACTGTGTTTGAATGACTGCACTTTTAGGCCATGTCAGCACCGATGATTTTCTTTCTTGGACTCAGGTTAATAGTTAGTTCCACTCTTACTGCTACTGCATAGTGAGGGTCTCTATTCTATCTGCTTCTCTGTATGGTCTATGCCATTGCCACATTCATCATCACATTTTGAATACACTCATTTTTGCATTTTATGTACTGTGTATCTTATTCATCTTTGTGATATTTCTAATGCCTAGAACATGTAATATTTCAGTCTCTGAAGTTGATTGTAAGGTTGTTGAGAGTTTGGTCAACTTTTGGCTCGTTCATTTACTCATTTTTACTCCTTGCTTGTCACACAGGTGCTCTTACCAAAAGCTATGCAATGCACTGGGCAAGCAGGAGCAAAACAGGCCCTGTCCTTGGTGTGAAAGTGCTTGCAATTCGTGTTCAAATTCATGCAGTGATTGATTGAGAATAATACACGTATAGGGTCTTTTTCTTTCTTTCTTTCTTTCTTTCTTTCTTTCTTTCTTTCTTTCTTTTATTATTATTTTTTTTTTTTGACAGGCAGAGTGGACAGTGAGAGAGAGAGAGAGAGAGAGAGAGGGAGAAAGGTCTTCCTTTTGCCGTTGGTTCACCCTCCAATGGCTGCCATGGCCAGCACGCTGCAGCCGGCATACCGCGCTGATCCGAAGGCAGGAGCCAGGTGTTTCTCCTGGTCTCCCATGGGGTGCAGGGCCCAAGCACTTGGGCCATCCTCCACTGCACTCCCTGGCCACAGCAGAGAGCTGGACTGGAAGAGGGGCAACCGGGACAGAATCCGGCGCCCCGACCGGGACTAGAACCCGGTGTGCCGACGACGCAAGGCAGAGGATTAGCTTAGTGAGCCGCGGCGCCGGCCGTTATAGGGTCTTATTGCAAGTCTGAGCATAATGGAAGGAAGCACAACACAGGAATCCAGGGAATGACTTCAGCTGCAGAAAACAATTTTTTTTTTGTGGTTATTGGGTTAATGATCAGTTTATTGAAGAAGATATCAGAATGAGGAATCTTAAAATTAAATTATGCACACTTTACACATTTTATCTTTCAACACGTTATTTGAAACATACAGAAAGTATAGCACCACTCAGTCTTTTTGGATGTGAGACCAAAGCCTTTTATTTGAATGTGGTTCACCCAGTGTTCCATGATATTTCTCTTACATGAGCCACACCCATAATGAATTGCCAGTAATTTTGCACTTGATCTTAGCCAAAAGGCCGAGAAGGGATAACCTGTAATTTCTGTTTTCAATTACTATTACAAGGAATGAGAACATGCAGATATTGAGATTTCATGTATACACTTATGCATGATTTTTTTCTTAAATCTCTTACAGTTCTCACATGTTCTTTAGCAGCAATTTTTTAGCTGCTTTCCTGTGCTGGTTCTTTCTAAAATATTCTGATTCATTTCCATAGTGATACATCTTTACTTTCATGCAGTTATTGCATCAGTTTATATTAGATCTAATTGAATTACATAATTATAAACACAAGCAAACTACTTGAACAGGTTTGGGAGCAAATGGCATAGCAGACTCTCTGCAAACATTCAGCTCAACTGGCGGGAATGAAAGATCACAACTAGCCCAGAATCTCTAACCAGCTATCCAACATGCAGTTCTGAGTAGGGGACCAATTGGGAGTTTCCTGGGATGATGGTTTCACAAGAATCAGGACTTCCAGCACTAAAACCAAGACACACTGAGCAAAGCCTAGCAATGGGAGTCAGTGAGTGCACATCTGGGAAGACAAGCAGGACGATGATGAACTTGGAAAACTGGTTAGCTGGTGGTCTGCAGAGTTTTCACACAGTTTGTAGATGGACTCAGATGGAACCTCAGGATCCCTTCACTCAGTCGTGTCCTTGACTTACCCCCACCCTGCCCCTCTCTATGTCTACTGGCAAGAAGGGGTTTTTACCTGTCATCAGAATCATCCTGTGTATCCCCGAGCCTAGAGGTCAGGTCAGATTCTAGTCCCACAAAGAGCAAGAGGTTGCAAGTCACTTAATTCTGTAATTGATGAGTTTTCGTCATGCTCCATAATCCACATCTTCCTGAAGGAGTCCCACCACCCCTACTGGGAGCTGATCTGGCCTATGGCCCTAGTGAGAAAATCACATGTCTTATATCTTCGCATTTCCCAGAGAGGTCCTCAATGCCCTCAGTAGGGGAGTTTTAGTTCTTTAGAACAGGTGGAGCTGTGACAAACAATCTAATTCCCATGGAATGTTGTTTCTCCTCCTAGGGATAAAGATGTCTGGAGGATCTATGCCACCCTTTCCTACTGTGTCACACATGTTTCTGGTTTTCCAGGCAGAGAGGCAGATTATGATGGCATCACTGAGCATACTTACAATTCTCTCTGTCAACAGGGAGGCCACAGATGGACTCTTTAGACGATAGAAACTGGGGTTGCTGTTGTGGCATCGTGAGTTAAGCCAACACCTGGGATGCTGGCATCCCATATAGCTGCTAGTTCGAGTACCAGCTGCACTACTTTCCATCCAGTTCCCTGTTAATGTGCCTGGGATGCAACAGAAGATGGCCCAAGTACTTGTACACCTGCCACCCACGTGAGAGACCTGGATGAGCTCCAGGTTCCTGCCTTTGGCCTGGCCCAGCCCTGGCTGTTGTAACTATTTGGAGAGTGATCCAGCGAATGAAAGATCTCTTTTTGTCTCTCTGTGACTCTACCTTTCAAATAAATATGTGAATCGTTCTTTTAAAAAAGAACTTAGGCTCACTAGGCTAATCCTCTGCCTTGCGGCGCCAGCACACCGGGTTCTAGTCCCGGTCGGGGCGCCGGATTCTGTCCCGGTTGCCCCTCTTCCAGGCCAGCTCTCTGCTGTGGCCAGGGAGTGCAGTGGAGGATGGCCCAAGTTCTTGGGCCCTGCACCCCATGGGAGACCAGGATAAGCACCTGGCTTCTGCCATCGGATCAGTGCGGTGCGCCTGCCGCGGCGCACCGGCCATGGCACGCCGGCCATGGCGGCCATTGGAGGGTGAACCAACGGCAAAGGAAGACCTTTCTCCCTCTCTCTCTCTCTCTCTCTCTCACTGTCCACTCTGCCTGTCAAAAAAAAAAAAAAAAAAAAAAAAGAACTTAGGAATACTCTTAGAAGTCAATATCTTTTTCTTCAACTCTCAAAAGTGAAATGAATGTTCAATATTTATCCCTGTGATTGAACATCTTTTATGTATCTTCTGATGAATGCAGAACGATAAATATTTCAGCTCAGGCTGGAAACCAGAGCAACTTCTCCATTGGGATAGTCAGAAAAAGAAAACTTTCATCTTATAGAACTGATGAAAGCTACTGACAAGTCTAAGACATTCCTGCCAAGGGCTGTCTTTGGATCCAGGAAAGTCCATGTCCAGGATCACTAACATTTTTAAAACCACATTTGTAAGGAGCAAGTCTTAGTTTGTAGTTGTTAAAAATGACACTTACAGGATACTCCAAATACGTAGATGCACATCTGCCTTTCTCCACAGAGGTTCCCTAGCTGAAGAGAGCCATATCAGACTCCATGTTCTGAAAGCTTGTTTCTGGTGGCATCCTGGAAGACAGAATGGGGCAGTGTGTGTGCTTATGATACAAGGACCTCTTTAAAATGACACTGTGTATTGTCAGTTTGGTGTCCTACAACATAGCCATTATTATTCTCAGGGAAGCCAGCACCACGTCTCAGTGAGACAGATAACATGGCCTTACTCCTGGAAGGCTGAAGGCCCTGTCACAAGATCCGCATGGTTGGTCATCTTTGAGATACGAGCTGTGGGAAGAAAGCCGTGGGCAATGCAATTTTACAGGGAACATATGGGCAGAAATTTACAAGATCCTTGGGGAGGGACTTGTATTACCCAGATGGTTGCCAAAATTCCTGATCTCTGCACTCCGGAAATGAGACATATCTGATTAGTATGAATGATGATGTGGGAATATCAGTGTGCCACCTCCTTGGTTCACAGACTGCTCATGCGAGCTTTCGTTAGGTTCTCTCTTTCAAGGGGTCTTAAAGTCATGGAATTGTCATGACTTTAAGCCCACACCAGAGTCTACTTTCATGATGGATCATGAATATGCACAGGCAGTTTTTTATTGACATATTTATGCTTATTTACGGGCGCAGTACACTAATTCGACCTGTATATAAAATGTGTAATGATCAGGGGCCAGTGCTGAGGTGCAGTGGGTTAACGCCCTGGCTTGAAGCGCCAGCATCCCATATGGGCGCTGGTTCAAGACCCCGCTGCTCCACTTCTGATCCAGCTCTCTGCTATGGCCTGGGAAAGCAGTTTGCCATTTGCACATAGTGAGAACCTTCCAACTCTTCTCTCCTACTTTGAGACATATTATGGCTTATTGTTGACTCCAGTCACCGTACTGTGCTCTAGAACATGAGCACTGACCCTGCCCATCTAATTGCATTCTGGTACCGCCTATCTCACCTCTCTCTGACCCTCCTCTCCTGATGCACAGATCATAAGGGACAGTGTCCAATAGAACCATAACTAAAATAACTGCTCCCTTTAAGTGCTTGCTTAATCTCTCAAGATTATTGTCGTAGTTCATATGAAAAGATTACCAACAAGTATAATTCTAAAAAGTAAAAGTCTAAAGGATCAAAACCAAGTTTATGATTTTGTGAAGGTGATGACATAAAAAACAATACGAGTTATTAAAATTTACTTTGTCAGTAATTACCTTGTTCTTATTGTTTATCACTATGATTCCAGGATTTAGTACAATACTTTGGACATAGTAACAAGACTTTTTGGAAGTTAAAAAATGAAATCTCCCCAGATCTTAGTTCATTATTTTGAGTAGGGAATCAGAAAATTAGCATTATTTACTAACCTATAAATACTTGTCCTCTGAACTAACAAAATCTGAAAATAGACATTTCTGTGGTCTCCATAACATACAAAGTATCCACCTGAGAACCTGGGATCTTGGGCTACACTCCCCACCCTGTGCCTGCTACTCAGCTGAATGATCTCAGACAATAATTCCAGGACAGAGAGCTGGTTTGACATTCGGCACACTCAGTAACTGTCCTGAATTCCTTTCCATCCTTTGCCATTCTAAAGTGTAGTGTCCTCAGCTACAAAGAAAGCAATATTTTTTTATCTGTGTCGAATTCAGGTCAGAAATAAATGATGTGGGTTTTTTTGTTTGTTGTTGTTGATATGGCGTGGTTTCTGGGACACAGCAACATGACTCACATGGAACCTTCATTAAATACCAGGCCTTGTTGTAACTCGCACTACATGCATTAACTCACTCAGTCCTTGTGATACTGTGGGCTGATATGATTGCCTCTACTTGACAGGAGGAAGAAATAAGGACTAGAAAGGTTCTGCAATTTTCCCAGGCCACACAGCTAGTAAGTGCCCATGAGAGCAGACGGTCTTCCTGCTTCTTGCTCTTCTCTCTTTGCCAGTAACAGACGCTCACGAACGGTGATGGCTTTCCTAGCTATGATATTCTGTCTGTGATAGTCTACTCTTAAAGATGCTTTTTGGAAGCACTTGGCATTTCTTATTATTTGTAATATGCATAAAAAGAGACAGAAAGAAGTAAGGCCCTATCCAATAAGGCTTATCATTGTTAAAATTTGAGTGTTAAAGTCTCCAGCACATTTTTTTTTCCTGAGCTCTCTTCCTGGCAGATCTTCCAGTCTGGAAGAATCGGTAGACAGTACACGGAGAGCAGTTTGGAATCCTGGCTGTCAGATGGGACACACACCTACAGATTTCCAGTTCTGGCCCTAATTTCTTGCCCTGGGACTCTTAAGACCATTTTGTAAACTGAATCCTACCATACAGCCAAATTTATGACTTGTGCCCGAGACTGTGGCTAGTTTCCAATGGAGTAGCTGCTTCAGCAATAGGGACACCTGTCTCCCAGCAAACTAAATGAGATCCTAACTCATCAAATTAAATGAGAGCCTAACTGATTTCCATGAACCAGCAGATGGGGAGGGGCCGCACTTTTTACCCTTTCAGCTGGATTTAAGCCAACTACAGCCCTGAAAATGTTGATCTTCCATTGCCAAACTACAAAGCTACTCACTCTACCGATGCAGTTTTGTAAATATGCTCCTTAAGATTCAAAATATTAGTGGCATCTGGTCTACAATTTTTTCCTAACTGGTTGAGACACTCCTACTTCTAACCTTTTCTCATCAGAACCTTTCTGACAGGCAGCAACTCCCCCATGGGGTTCTAAACTTCAGATTGAGCACTTTTAAAAACAAGTCACAGCTTAATACATTATATGTTCATATGTTTTAATTATATTAAAATTTTGTTGCTCTCTTTAATCCTAGTGGCAAACACAGTGCATGACACATGATTGATATTCAGTAATGAATTGCTGAATGAATGAGTTAATGAATTACAGAATGAATACTTGAACTACCAAAATTTGAATATTAGCTTGCACTGGTCTGATGGGAGAAAGTAAGAATTTCCAGAACTCTGCAAGGCTTCTAGGGCACATCAATCAGTCATCTACCTCCAATCAATATTTGTACAGTGTGAGCGCCTCCTGGCTGGGAAGGAAGTATCTTTTTTACCTTTCCATCACAGGTTGTTAAGCAGAGCCACATACAGAGGAGAATCTCAATAAACACTTTTTAATGACCACAAGAGAAGGGCAAGATCTGACCTTTCCAAGGAGTGTGTAATCAATATTTTGGTTGAAGAATGGCTGCCTCCTACACCATTTGGGTTGCTGCCTGGTACTCCCACAGGCAAAATGAATATCAATATAATATTTACGGAAGTTTCTTGACTTTTTAAATAGTCTAAGTCAATCTTTAATTCAATTCCCTTTCAAAGTAAAAAGTACTCATCACATGGGTCTCCCTATAACTCCGTTCGAAGACTGTGGTTCAAGAAGAAGAATCATCATTCTCCATGGGTTACCACAGAGGAAATAAAACAATTCATCTTCTGTCATTAAGTTGTGACATTTGTCTGCATGTGGCCTGAGTTCCAATGAGTTGGGCTTTGTCTAATTCCCTGGGTCATTAGCTACATAATCATAATTATTTTCAGCTGTGCAGACTGGTGTTATTTTTTTCATTCATTTTTCTCCTCCCCTTCTTCATCATGTTTCTGCCTTGATGGAAACCATGAGAGCACCATCTGGTGCAGCCGGTACATGGGGCCAGTGTAATGAAAGGCAGCCACTGAAGGATGCCCGTACTTCATTACATGCATTCATGTGCTGCCCTCGGTCTCATGCCATTTCCTGTCCCTCTGGACTTCTCTTTAGGGAGTTCAAGGACTCCCTGAGGCTGACTAAATACAGACCTGCTGCCCTCAATGCCAGTGGCATCTGAAGAGTTGTCTCTACTGAGGGTCATACAACGGATTCCTCATTATGAATGCCTACATTTGCAGAGGATTAAGATTTCCTGTATGACTACTAACTGATGGAGGCAATCATGCAGGCAACTGCCAAATGAGTATTAACATAGCTGGGAAAGTTTCACTGTGAACAAGTCTGACTACCCAGGCTGTGGGCAACACCTGCGCTGCACAGCATTGATGTTAAGTCCCAAAAAGTTCTTTCATGTGTAGACAATGCTGTGTCTTGGAGCAATTGCCTGGAATCTTCCTCAGTATAAATTACACTGCAATTTGTGGGAAGTAGATGAATTACAAAGATTTGGCTCCAGTTTTCTTGAAACCTATGAACTACCTAGAATAATTTCAAATCTTTTCACAAAGATACCAAGGACTTTCTTATACTTCCTGTCTTGTTGGCTACAAGTGCTGGGTGGTGATGCAAGGCCATGGGTTCAGCACACTGAGAACTATAGAGCAAATGTTCATTGGTAATACATTCACTGGACCTGAAGAAAGGACAGCAGTGATTTACAATAAACAATCTCTGGTATGTCATTAGTAGCAAAATATAGAGCCTTCCCCCCGCAGAGAAAAGGTTATCCTCTCAAATCCCTTTCCTGGTGCACATGGTGTCCATATCCTTTACAAAACCCAATATTTTATTTCCGGGAAAGGGGTGAAACCACAACTATTCTAAACCTGGAGCACAATACCTGGGGTGTGCTGCGAATGCCTGTTCCTGTTCTCTTGACCTTGCCATGTTATTTTTGAAGGAATTATTTTATATAAACTGGCATCAAGTTCACATTCCAAGTGTTCTGGATTACTGGAGGAATATACCTTCCACCTTATGCTTACACAAGGTTACTGTTTAAAGTTTGTAGAAAAAACAGAATTAAAAGATAAATTCATCATAATGCAAGAAAAAACTTGGAAATCCATGCACAACTTTTCAACAAATACATTTCCGTGAACTTTTTGAATACCTCTTATATGCATAGATTTCCAAACTGTTTGGCACCAAAACAAGTTTATAACGTAATCTCATTTTCCATGAACTATTTTAAACACACTTGACTTAAAAGTCATAGGAAAACTTTATAAGCTGTATGCTCAGGGCAAGATGATTTCTTTTAAAAAGAAATTAACAGGGGACAGTACTGTGGCATAGTGGGTAAAGCCAGCGCCTGCAGTGTCAGCATCCCATATGGGGTGCTGGTTCGAGTCCTGGCTGCTCCTCTTCTGATTCAGCTCTCTGCTATGACCTGGGAAAGCAGCAAAAGACGGCCCAAGAAATTGAGTCCTTGCACCCACGTGGGAGACCCTGAAGAAGCTCTTGGCTCCTGGCTTCGGATAGGCACAGCTCTGGCCGTTGCAGTCATCTGGGGAGTGAACCAGTGGTTGTAAGACCTGTGTGTGTGTGTGTGTGTGTGTGTGTCTCTTTCTCTCTCTCTGCCACTGTCTCTCTGCCTTTCAAATAAATTAATTTAAAAAAAAGAAATTAACGAAAATTTCAATGACAACAACTAGAGTAAGAAAACTACTGAACATAAACAAAAATCCTCCTGAATATTTAAGACCTCCACATTTCATGGATATTGGTTTGGAATATGTAGAACATTGTCTATTGTTATATTTTTGTTGAGAATGTCAAATAAGTTCAAAGAATCCTATTGCGTTAGACACTGTTGGTTGCTCACATGGTATTTGTTAGGAAACTGGCGCAGTTTTATCTTTGGCGCGATGTATACCCTGATTTACATCCCAAGCTCTAGCGCCCCCCCCCCCCGCCCCCCGCAGCCATTGCTGAAAGCCAGGTAGCTACGTGGCCCAAACTACCTGTGCCAAGCTCCACCCCCAACCTGATGGGATTCGCTGCTCCTGCTTCCTTGCCCGCCCTCAGGCAAAGTTTTAAAAGGGCCTGTTCCTGAACACTTGCTCTTGGCTTCTCTCTGCTCTCTTGGCTCCTCTCCTCCTCTCATCTCTCTTCTCTCTCCTCTCTGTTTCTCTCTCTTACAGTCTCCTTCTCTCTCTTTCCCTCTTCGCCCCTTCCCTCTGGTCTACTGAGTTTTCCCCAATAAACTCTTTTCCTTACTCCGGTGTTCGGTGTGTTTTGTGATGGCTAGCAGTATTCATTCCCTAATTTTTTTCTTGACACTGGCACAGTATTTCTAAGTGTAGTAAACCAGACTATCATACCTCAAAATATACTTCTTTGCCACCTATCAAGATGGCTAATCAGAGAAACTGCAGATACAGGAATGGTTCTGAATGTTGCCTTTTAGTGGAGGAAATCTGGATCTGGATCGGAAGCCTACGTTGGTGAATGAGCCACAGGATGTCACCTTCCAGAGGGCCCTCACCTGGGGCTTGTATCTGTGAAGACAACAACCTGTGCTTGACCGTCCACAGGGCATTTCCTCCCCTCACTGCACACACACACACACACACACACACACACCCTAGCTGGTCACCACCCTGTCAGGAGCCCCAGCTCCTACTACTCCTAAACTGCACGAAGGCTGCAGCCACTGGGCTGTGTTTCAGACTTTGTGTGGCTCTCCTGCACATGTGCTATCAGAACGTTTGCATGTCTTTTCTTCTGTTGATCTATCATCAGCAGATGGAGCCTTCAGAGGAGGAAGGAGCATTCCCTTGGCTCCTCTCTAAGTTCTCCACCCTTCTCCCACACATCCTCACACTCAGATCCCAGCCTGACCGGTTTAGTGCAATTGTATGTTTCCCACTGTTATCCTTCAACTATGGGTCCTGGCCACTGAGGTGTAAGGCTTTTGTGAAACACTATCTGTTCCTCAGAAAGGGTTCTCTCTTTTTCTTCCTGGCATTGCCTTTGGAGGACTGGGTCCCTAGAACTGTGTCAGCCGTCCTGCCATGGTAGAAAGCCCTAATCAGAACATAAATCTGTCTCTCCATCTTCTGAGAGTTGGAAAACCCTAAATATTCTATGGCATTTTTCAGTAATTGGCTCCACCAACATTGAAGCCTGTCCTACCCCTAAACTTCCATTTACATGAAACGATAATGTTTAAACTTTTTTATTCCTCTTTTACTGGAATCAGAAGAATTTTAACTAATACATCTAGAATACCCACAGATGTAAAAAAGAGGCATTCCAATAAAACCCAAAGTTGATAACTGAAAATCAACCAGAAAAGCAAAACAACAAAGTGCTTCAACATTCACTCTGTTTTAAAACATTATTTCCAGGGGCAGGCATTGTGGTGTAGTAAGTTAAGTGGCCACTTGTATCACCAACATCCCATAATGGAGTATCAGTTGAGTCCTGGCTGTTCCATTTCTGATCCAGCTCCCTGCTTTAATGTGCCCAAGAAAGCAGTGAAAGATGGCCTCTATTTGTGGGCCTCTGCTCTCACATAGGAGACCCAGATGGAGTTCTTGGCTCCTGGCTTTGGCCTAGCCATTGCAGCCATTTGGGGAGTAAACCAGAACATAAAAGACCTCTCTCTCTCTCTCTCTCTCTCTCTCTCTGTATAAGATTCTTCCTTTCATTTAAGTAACTACCAACTCTTTTTAAATCACTAAAAATAATTAGAAAATAAAATAATTATTTCCAAGTTGTACTGGTCTTCCCCTCATATGGAGAGGCTTAATAAATATGGTTGTTCATTACTTATTTATTATATTTTTGCCTAGACCTTGCAGGACCTTAGGCTGTCTTTGATAAATGTGAACATAGATGGCTCTGGAGACAACTGCACCACCAGGGACTGTGCAACTCATATGCTGATACCTGGGTGAACCCTGAAGGACTTTCTCGTCCTTTTAAATAATTTCTTCGTGGCTCTGATTTTTACCACTATGTTTCCTGTTTCTTAAAACCTAAAATGCAAGGAATTTGGTTTAGTGAGTGTCTGTTGTAATCCAGGTAATTCACACATTCTTAGTTGCAAAGGAGCATCACAAGTGATGACAGCAAAACAGACACACTTTTGGTCATAAAGATACTGAGGAAGAGAAACGCCACAGTCAGTGAGACAGAAAGAGAGTGGGGAGCCAAAAAGCAGGGCAGAAGCACTTTAGTGCACACGTACATCCAGTGAGTCAGAGACAAGTGAAGTGTTTAGCATGTTACAAGCTGAAATTAAGTAAATTTTTACTAGAAATGAAGAAAATGCTTCCTGACAGCAAAAATAATTGGATTGTGAAGTCTCATCCTGAGCGAGACAGAAGGCCTTTATGTTGGGTTGTTTGTGAAGACGGGAACATTCTGGAAATCCTCCATTAGTGAATTAATTTCTCTCATGGCATATTGTGTTCATGTGGCCCAGTTATTCTATTGTTTCTTTATTTTTAAAATAAACTATTGAAAACAGCAAAAGGAAATAGTCCTTAAAGGCATGAAGAAATAAGCATGTGCTACATAACTGTAATGAATACACACATATTCAAGAATTAAAATTAACAATGATGCAAGGAATGAAGAAATTACAGATGTTAAAAAGAATCACAAAAGTCATTCAGCTCCTAATTAGACAGCTAATAACTGTTATTTTCTTAGCACCCATCTTGTGCCAGACATAGTGCATTCTTTCAAAATATGTCATACCAATCTCTGAGAAGCAGGCCTTATTTTCTTACTCCAGACAGGAGGAGTGACTCAGAGAGTTAAAATATACACCTGACATCCGGTGGCTATTGCATTTCTACATCTCTTTCTGTGCTCAGTGTTCTTGCTATGCTCACTGTATAAATGCACCCCCTCAATTAACAGTCAGGAGCCAACATCAGGGGAGTCGGGGGCAGGGACAAGCCAGACTTGCTTTCTTGGTTTGGTGGTAACTAAATTATTGTTTCAAATGTACCTCCCCAGGATGGCGCCGCAGCTCACTAGGCTAATCCTCTGCCTGCAGCGCCTGCACCCCGGGTTCTAGTCCTGGTTGGGGCGCCGGGTTCTGCCCGGTTGCTCCTCTTCCAGTCCAGCTCTCTGCTGTGGCCCGGGAACGCAGTGGAGGATGGCCCAAGTTCTTGGGCCCTGCACCCACATGCAAGACCAGGAGGAAGCACCCGGCTCCTGGCTTCAGATCAGCACAGCGTGCGGCCGCAGCACGTCAGCCGTAGTGGCCATTTTGGGGGTGATCCAACGGAAGGAAGACCTTTCTCTCTGTCTGTCTGTCTCTCTCTCAACTGTCTAACTCCACCTGTCAAAAAAATAAATAAATAAATAATAAAATGAAATAAAATAAATGTACCTTCCCACAAGTATCAACTCCATATTTTTTGTGGGGCTGGCGCTGTGGCATAGAAGGTTAGGCCTCTGCCTACAGTCCTGGCATCCCATATGGGTGATGGTTCAAGTCCTGGCAGCTCCACTTCCTATCTAGATCCTTGCCAATGCTCCTAGGAAACAGCAGAGGATGGCCCAAGTCCTTGTGCCCCTGTATCCACGTGGGCGACTGGGAGAAGCTCTGGGCTCCTGGTTTCGGGCTGGCCCAGCCCTGGCAGTTGCAGCCACTTGGGAGGTGAACAAGCAGATGGAAGATCTCTCTCTCTCTCTCTCTCTCTCTTCCTTTCCTTTAAGTAAATAACTCTTTTTTAAAAAATAGTTAAAGTGTTAAAAATTATAAAACCTTGAAAACTGTTGAGAAGTGGACATTTGGCCTGTTGGCTAGGGTGGTAGCCAGGATGCCCATACCTCATATCAGAGTACCTGAGTTCGATTCCAGGATCTGTCTCATGATTCCAGCTTCCTGCTAATGAAGATCCAGAAAGGTCGTGGTAGTTGGGTTCCTTCCACCTATGTGCGAAGTTTAGAGTGAGTTTCTGGCTGCCAAATTAAGCCCCCTTGCTTTTGCAGGCATATAGGGAATGAAGCAGTGCATGAGAGAACTAAATCACACACACTCTCTCTCACTCTCTCTCTCTCTCTGCCTCTCAAATAGATAAACAAATGAACCTGTTGGATTAATTCTACCCTTCCTAGTAACACATTGGGAAACAGAGAATATATTGCTTTTTCCTGCAATACAGCTTTATCATTTTGCTCTGTACTTTGAGTTTCTCAATCTGGCTTCAAATAATGTGGGCTAGAAAGGGACTTAGTAAGCAAAGGATCTGAGAGGCTGCCAGCGCTCTCTTCACCACAGCCCGGCACCACCTAAAACCCCACCCAAAACCCCACCCCCTTTTATGCCAATCCAACATGGATGCAGGCTCAGCATGCCCATTCCCTGTCATGCACCTGAGCCTCACCTTCCCCTCATGCCCAAGGTGCCATAATGACCACATGGATACTGTGTCCCATGTGGACATGCCATGACATATTCTTGGACATCATTAGATGCAAATATTCAATTAGGGCTCCACCTCATCCCCTCCAACTTTGATGAGGGCAGCCTCCACTCTTCCCTCATGGAAAGAGATTGCTAGCACTCTTGTCTCAGTGTGTAACCCCTTAAATAAATCTTTCCTTCCTGGGCCTCTAAGTCCCTGAATTCAATTATTTTCTCATGATGAGACAAGAACTTGGAATATACCCGGCTGGGGACTTTGCTCCCCACAACACTTGCTTCCCCTCCCATAACCCCTGCAGCCCACATCCCTGGCCATCCCACAACCCCTTTTTTTACCTTCCAGTTCCTTGTTTCCCACTGCTTGCATGCACTATGCCTTCTGTGTTGACCGTTTATGCCTCAAGTCTTTGTTGGCAAATTTTGTGTTTTATGTCAAAACTGGTCCGACTTCTCTTTTTACAAGCCAGACTTCTTTGTGGTGATCAAATAAAGGTCAGTACTCAAGCTGTTTTCACTTACAAACATGAAAAAGCCAGAAGCCAAATTCTGAGTTTAAGCGACCTGGTTTACAGCTTTGACTTCAAGCCACCCACAGTCATGAGCCAGGGTGTCCATGATAGGCACTGAGCTGAGTTAGGGAACAATAACCAACGGAAGGAAGACCTTTCTCTCTGTCTCTCTCGCTGTCTAATGCTACCTGTCAAATAAATAAAAATTTTTAAAAATCATTTAAAAAATCCAAGAATAAAGTAACAGTATCTACTCAAAGCTAAGGGACTCTCCCTTGAGTTTCTTCCTTTCCAACTTTTACTCCTTCCCTTCCCTTTAAAGACCCCTTTCAATGATAGGGTTGGATCTTTCAATTGCAAATGAGACACTGCCTCTCTAAACACAAGTTCACTCTTGGCAGGCCTTCCAAAAAGCACATTTAAAAGCTGGGATTCAAAGTGCCAGAGGGCTTTGGATTCTGGAGATGTCACAAAATGATTCCTTGTTGGTGGCAGGTGGTGAAGCTATCATCAAGGAAGTCAGACAGCCCGATCCGGATGGTCCAGTGGAAAATGCTCTCTGAGTTTTCCTGTTAAAAGTGAAGATTACAAGTGTTTACGAAGGTTGTGGAAATGGTTGTCTCTGTGAACCCTGCACCATTCTCTGTTGTAATTAGCACCCGCTTGAGGCTCTCCGGATGAAAACAGCAGGGAAAGCAACTAGAAGGAAACTTTATTTGAGAAAATGTGAACGCTTTTAAACCACAACCGTCTTTTGCCACATTTTCATCCATGACCAATAGTGCACTTCAGGCTGAAAACACACACACACACAACCACCACAGCGCTCAGCCAATAATCACTGTGAGAAACACGATGCCGAAGGCCTCTTTCTCAAAGGCTTGTTTTGCAGAGGAATGCTCTTTTCTGTCCTGAATTGGGACTCACTGCACAAGAACAATGCTCTCTTCAAAGATTCTGGCACATGTGCAGATAGCAAGGGCCATCCAAAAACCCTTGATAAACACACAGACTCTTGCACAGTGACTAGAAGCAAAGTGATTTGCAGCATGAATGAAATTTTTTGACCTCAGAACAAAATGGCTCTCTTGCCTGATGGTAAACTCCTGAAACTGGAGTCCATTATAGTCTCTGTTCTGATTTTAATGAGGTAGACAATGTAGGGTGATTTTGCAATGACCCATGTTCGGTACTGATTTTTGTCCCTTTTAAGTCACTATTAATAACAGAGAAAGATAAGTCAAAGCCAGTGCAACACCGCAAACAGCAGAAAGTCATACTTTGCGAGAGATAAGATGGACCTAATCTTTTCAGAAAAAAATAGAGTCCTTACATAAACGCAAAACATATGAGCTTTATTTGAGAAAAGTTGGGTGTCAATGCAAAATGGCAATTCTCCCTATAAATGTACAGTTTCCTTGAATCACCGACACACAAGACTTGTGTATTTTTCAAGGCTCATTTCTGAGAGGAATCCTGTAGCATCAATGTGTCCAGAGCTGTGCTTTTGTTTTCTCCAGCAGGGGTATTATTGCTGAAATCTGGAGAAGTCTGTACTTCAAGTCACCTCGTGCTCTGAGGTGTCATCCTCATTCTCACCTATCTCTGCTGAAACCATTCCCTGTGTTCTTCCTCTTTCAAGTTGAGGGCTGATTTAATGCACGTGCAGGCTATTTGCAAGACCGTCAGCTCTAGGTTCAATGTAGGAAGGAAGCTAGCATTTTGTGAGTATTAACAGACTGCTGGTACTTCTTATTTTGTTTAGATTTGAACAAAGTTGAATTGCAGGTTTTGGTTTGTTTGCTTGCTTTATTTATTGGTTTCTTTGTGGAACCTCTATAGAAATATGGCCAGGTGATACTTCTACATTTGTTAAAATATAGACTTATTGACTTCATAAAAGTAAATAACAGGCACACAGCATCACAGAGATTGGTGAAGTGATGTCAGGAAAGCTGTAGGCCTCAACCTCATGGAGCTTGTGATATAGTGGGAGAGACATAAGCAACAAAAGAAGCCTGGGGTGGGGGGAACATGTGAACGCATGGAATAAATTCAGGCTCTGAGCACTATTAGGAAGAGACTGACCAATAAGGGCTAAGTTACAGAGTGGAGCGAGGAGAAGACTACATGCTTGGAGCAGGGGACGGCTCTCAATATTTCAGCTGCCACCAACGAAAGTGAATAAGTAGTCATACAAAGGGCTGAGGGAGAATAGTAAACCTGACACAGTCAAGAGATACGAAAAGGCCCTGAGACAAGATAGATGTTGGCAGAACAGAAGGCAAAAGAAAGGTCGCTGTGGTTGGCACTCGTCAGCCAAGGGGACACGTCTCAGAGGAAGAGACTGGAGCTGCAGGCAGGGGCCACAGGTGGCGCTCAGTCAGAAGGGCAGCTGGATGATCACCAGCCTTGAGTTTCAGAATGACGTGGGGCCATGACGGGGGCTGGCATGCCAAGGCTGTCAGGAATGAGTGACACTCACACAGCTGTCTGACCAAGATATTGGTATCTAGCCACAAAAACAGGGGCAGTGCTCTGTGGGTTTGGTGACTGGAAAGTGAATAATCTTTTCATTGTATGTCTTCCTTCATAGAAAAGTTTCAAGACATAAAATCATAGAATGTTAGATTTGGGAGTGCCCAAGGCCAGATGAGATTGAATGACATTCAGAAACAAGACTAGAAACTGAGTCGGTTGTGCCGGTCCCCTCCTCTGATAACAAATTTTAAGCGTGTGCTGTGTGCATAAAGTGGAATAGGTGGAAGAGAGCAGAGTAGAGGATGTGCAGCCACTGGGTTCCCTGGAAGACTCATTAATGGAAATCCATTGGATAAAATTTCAGGTAGCCTTATTCATGAGCAAATGAGAAGAGACAGCCTGAATCTCCATCAGCAGAAAATAATTGCCGGAGATTGGCAAGTTCTTATTATGAGATTTTATGAAGCCTTTCAGTGAGATGTGTTTAAAGAAATTTCTTGATATCTGAAAGTGCTCGTGGTATAAATAGAAACGCATGATTAAAAGTACCCAAGAAGTGAACTCTGGAATCTGCTGCTACCCATGCAATGAATAAAAGAGTAAATACAACTTATAAAACATGCAATTTTTAATGTCGTACTCAGTTATTATGTGCCAAGTGTTGTGTTAAGCCTATATAGTGTCTTCATCCCCATCAAACTACTAAGAAGGCAGGATGATTGTTCCCACAGGTGAGCTGAGGTCCAAGAAGGCTTCCACTACTTGAGATCACACAGCAGGGAAGCTGCTATTACCTTTGTAATCTTTTTTTTTTGTATTCTACATTTTCCAGTTTTACACCATGGAAACATGCTTTGTTGCAATTTTAAAAACATGTGAGATGTCAGGCAATGTAGGAGATGGCATTGCAAAGTGTGCTTCATTAGTGATGGAATGCTTTCCTCCTTGCTAGGGGCTCTGAACCATGTCCTTCTAGGCTGGCTTCACTTCCTGTGCAGCTCCTCCTAAGAGATCTCCTCATCCTCAGAACCACTGGGTGTGAGCTGCTGTAGCGCCAACCCTTGCTTTGATACAATCTTCCTTGCCACGTTAAGTGGTGCCCTGTGCTTTCGCTGGTTCTCATTTGTTGATGCTGTGTGGCTGGGGGATTTCACAGTTAGAATAGGCCTTCTCCTTATTTGTCCTGAGCAAATTTCCCGTATTTGTATGGTAAATGAAACCTCAGTTTCACAAGTTCAGTGCATCCTTGCCTCACAATATTCCTGTCTCTGCCAAGGAAGCAGGAAGTGTTCTGAGACTCCAGTAACTGCCATCACAAGTTCTATCAGCAACATTCTGTGCTGCTACTTCACACTTCCTGTTTTCTAATTAGAGAACCAGTAGTTTCTAGAGGATTTACTTCTATTGTTTTTTCTATTTCATGGCTTTATTAATGTCTTTATAACAATTAGCTCCAACTATTTTATTTCAATAAAATGCTTTAAAGAAAGACATAATTTTTAAAATTTGTAACTCAATTTCTGTTTGATGTTGTTTGAAATTTCCAACCTAAAAAGAAGAAATTAAAAACAAATATTTAGTTGTATTTACCATGAAACAATCTCAAATGTAAAAGTTTATTATCTAGTACATAAAATTTCTTAAGTGGGAAGCTCTAGTGAGAAATTTTCTGAAGACATTTGCTAAATATTTCAAAATTGTGGAGCAATACAACTAATAATAACCACAATGCAAGTAATAGCTATCAAGGTCTTACTACATGCCATACACTGTTTCCATTTTTTCTAATAAAAGTATAATTTTATTTAATCCTCTAAACAAAATTATGAGTTCAGTATTATTACTGCCCATCATACCAATGAGCAGATGGAAGCTTGAAGAGGCCAAGTTGACTTGTCTTGGATCACACACCAATAAATTGCAATGTCAGGCTTGAAAGCCAGATCATTTCTACTGAATACAGTAACTTTCAGTAATCACAATGTTTGCATGATCAAGTTATGTTTGGTGAATGAGAAGGCAATTATGTCCCTTGGTCTTTTAAATAAAATCGTAGCCAGGAAAGGCAGGAAAGCTTTATTAACATCTGTATAGCTGGCCAGTGTTGTGGGGCAACAGGTTAAGCCTCTCCCTACGATGCCGGCATCCCATGGGCATCCCATGTCGGTGCTGGTTCACGATCCAGCTGCTCTCGCAGTTAGCTGCTTCCAATCCAGCTCCCTGCTAACAAGCCTGGGAAAACAGCAAAACATGGCCCAAGTACTTGGGCCCCTGCACTCACATGGCAGACCTGGAAGAAGTTCCAGGCTCCTGGCTTCAGCCTGGCTCAAGCCCAGCTGTTGCAGCCATCTGGGCAGTGCAACAGCAGATGGAAGATATCTCTGTCTCTGTGTCTCTCTCTCTCTCTCTCTCTTTCTGTGTATGTGTGTGTGTGTGTGTGTCCTCTCTCTGTAACTCTGCCTTTCAAATAAATAAATCTCTAAAAAAATTTGTTAGTTCAGCTTATGTTGAGTTTTTATGGTTAAAGGAAAGCTGTTTCCAAATTATTGATCAAGGCCCATCAAACTCAGGATGTAAAAAAAGAAGGAGCAGGTCTAACTGATTGAGCCCTGGTCCCTAAACACAAGTTGATATGATGAAGTCAGTCACCTCATTTTAATAAACCGCATCTCCATGCACATAAACAATGGTATGAGTTTAAATTAGCTGTCTTATGTTTTCACAAGTGTAAGGACTGCATGTAACACTTTGCATTATATTCAGTCACATAGGAGACATACCTTTATCATAATAAATGTTGAACTGAAATTCTTGCTTTAAATTAAAGGTCACTTGGTGTGCAATAAGTGAACATGCAGTATAAAAGCCTCTTTGTAGTTCTTTTATTTTTAATGAACATGAGTGCTTCGCAGACATCCATCCAGCTGTAAACATCATCTCCATTCTGTGTGATTCTGTGTCCAGTGTGCCTTGCTGTGCTGTAATCCTTGTGACTCTAAGTAAACCCGTATTTTAATTATGATCAGCATTGCTCTCTTTGACAGCATTAACTCCATTTTGAGCTTTCTCTTGTAGCAGAGCGAGCGCCTGCCGGCCACAGAGATAAACTTTCACCAATATGCAAATGAACTTGGGACCAGGACTTTTCCTTCCGAGGTTGGCATCTGTAAGCTCAGATAATAAACCTTGTAGAGCAATAAATACTGGAAACTTCACACTGCCACGCGAGACACATCTCACTGTGACTCCACTTCTCGAGAGAATTCATTCTGAAAGGCTTTGCCTGCCAGAGGCCCTGAGGGAGTAGAAGGGCCTTCCCTTCACTGCTGGCAACATAATGGTGTCTGGAATTGTCCGGCATCACCTGAAGGTAATGCCGTAATGCCAGACCCCTAACAGTGGACCTGAATCTTAGCTCTTCTTTTCCTTCTGGATGGGCTGGGAGTCTCTGACATTATTAAATCTTGGTTCCTTTTTGCTTAACAGTTCCTTCCTCAACTTATTTCTTCTTATACTTTACCATAGCATCAAGAAGAAGACAGATTATGTGTTTTTCATGCCTACCTTGGCAATCTCAGCTAAATACCCAAGTTTGTTGCTTATGAATTCTGCTTTCAACATAATTCAACCATAGTCTTTGCCACTTTATAACAAGGATTCCGTTTTCTCCAGTTAACAATAACATACTCCTGGTTTCCTCCGAACCCTGGCCAATAGTGCTGTTAACATTCATATTGTTACCAGTGTCCTGTTTGTGACCATATGTGTATTCTTAGTCCCTAAAGCTGTGGATGACTTCTCTGCTATGCTCCTCACTTCTTCTGAGTCCTCCCTGGAGTCTCCTTCAGGGTTTGTATTTCTGCTAATGGGCTGTTCAAGAAAATCCAGGATTTTTCCATCACGATTTTCTAAGTTCTTCCTGCCTCTATTCATTACCCAATCTCAAGGCCACTACTACATTTTTAGGGATTTATTACAGCAGGTATTAAACATTCTTATTTGTTTCCCATTGCTGTCCTAAGAAATTACCACATGCTTATTGGTTTATCAGTGCCACTGAGCTGGAATTAAGGGGTCAGCAAGCCGTGCGAATTCTGGGGCCACTAAGGGAGAACGAGTTCTTTGCCTCTTCTGCTCCTGGTGGCTGCAGGGATTCCACGGCCCGTGCACATGTCACCTCACTCTCTGTCTTCACAGCACCCTCTCTTCTGACTCTCGTTTTCTCTCTATGTCTGTTTTCCGCTCCCTCTGCCTCACTCTCATGAGAATATGTGGTTGCATTTAGATCCCACCCATATACAGTTCAGGATAAATTCCCCTACTGAAGATCTTTAACATTTTTGCCCATTAAGATAATATTCACCCTTTTGCTGTATAAAGTAATATCCACACATTCCAGAGATTGGCACACGTACAGACTTTGGAGTGGGGTGTCAGGGTTGGGGGAAGTTCTTATAAATAAATAATAAACTAATAATAAATAATAAAATAAATACATTAACAGTAATATAAATAATAATAAAATATTATTTTAATGTCACCCACCCTAACAGTTAATAATTAGTGATATGTTGCTTTGTGCCAGCCACTAACACAAGCATTTCAAAGCTTACTTTCATTTAGTCTCTAAAAAATACCTTAAACATGTATTATCTCCATTGTACAAATGTAGAAGTTAGAAATTACCTCACAGCTGGTTTGTCTGACTTCCAGTGCAGGGTCTCAGCCACTCTGTCACCACCTCTGTTGACTGTGATGTCTCAGGAGTTCACATTGATTAAAAGGGAAATATGCATAGACACTAAACACTTACAGGCTCCATGATAATCCACGCCTGTTCCCCTTACTGTATCTTCAACACACTTTTAAAATAACCAGTAAAAAGAATGACCCGACAGTGAGTAGATATATTGTGAGATAGCATTGATTTTTGGGTTAGAAATGCCCATTAATGTCCATTCTGTGCCCCAGGAGAAAGATTTGTAGTTTTGTGATGGCAGCACTACATTCAAGCACCAAGTGGGAGAGTGCACTGTAAAGCACCACTTCGCCTGCTGTTTCCAACCTGGTGAAAGATTTAGAGCAAGGCATCTGCACAGACAAGGGAATGAGGCCGGCCATGCCTGGGCATCCACCAAGCAGCAACCTGGTGCCAAGCTCTCTGTGAGCACCCAGGAGGGAGAACAGTGAAAGGAGCCGGTGTTTCCTTCCTGGGAGTGGGCAGCACTCATGTCCACCCTGAGATGGACGTGACAGGAAAATTCGAGTGGGGCAGGACAGGCTGGAAGTTCACAGAGCAAGCAGCCACAGCAACCTGAGTTCAAGAAGCTACTTTGGAAAACTGGCACAGTCTTCGGTACGAGCTTGTGGCTGTGCAGACAGAAGTGGGAGCAGATGGCAGTGATGATGCCGCAAACTGTGTGTGTGTTTGCTGACCAGCAGAGCTCCAGGGCTGCTAGGAGTGGAGGTACCCGGGAGAATGCCCCAAAAACTCTGAATTTTTTTTTGCACAGGACGGCATTTAGTAGTTAACATTAGTAGCAGTATTATAATGTGTTTTGCAAAATGTATATATAAAACAAACACACTAGAAAGCACAAAGAAAATAAAGACTGCAGGTGGTGGCATGCACAGAAATAGTAACTATTATTCCAGTCTTTCTTACTGTATGTACTGTGGGGAGCAACTCGGACTAGACTGTTACTCGAATTAAGACTTATTCTATGCATCTGCTCTCCCACAATATGGCGCTGGGAGAGGAGTAAACAGCTTCTACGCAGCTGCCTCTCGCCAACTTGAGTGATGACCTGCAGGAGCTGATCCTGCTCCTGATTGGAGGAGAGCAGCGTACTCGGCGTGTGGGTAGCAGAGTTGGGATTGGTGGAAGAGGACTATAAAGGAGGAGAGAGACAACATGCACCAGGAACATCTAAGAGGAACACCTGTGCAGCCCCCGAGAGAGCCGACCGGCGGTGTGCCGCTCCCCCGTGGAAGTGGGGAAAGTGGCAGGGGGAACCGCCCTTCCACGGAGGTGGAAGGGACGGTCGCCAACCCAGGAAGAACCAGCAGCAAACCCGGGAAGGGCCGAGCAGACAAAAGAACAGCGCAGGGTCCTGTGTCGTTCCTCCACGAAGAGGGGGAGCGACAATGTACTAGTTCTTATCTACGTATATACTTTCTACCACTTTAGGATTATGATACACAATCATCCCTCTATCCTGACTTCATTACTTAAAAACCTACTGTAAAGATTTCTCTGGAAATTTAATATTCCTCAGAAATATTATTTTAATATCTGTGTAGTTTCCATTGTATTGAAGTATTAGTACTCATGCAAATAATTACCTATTATTAGAGTATTAAGATTGTTTCCTATTTTACTCTCTAGCAATGTTGATCTGATTAACCAATTTGTAAATGCAAATTTAATGCATTTCAGTTGGTTTTCCCAATTTTAAGTGTGAGGTAAGGGAAGACCAGAGTTATTTGATATTTTTTGAGTTATTTGATATTAATACTCTCTCTTGCTCTCTTTATCCTTCTCAGTGTATATTTCTATGTGTATTACACACATACACACACACAATCATGCACACATATGCATACATGTAGGTACACATATATATGGGGATAGAATTCTGCATGTTTCATAGTCCTGCTGACAAATATTTCAGAGATGGCAATATAATATATTGGATAACACTGTAGGCATTGAAGTCAATTGGCTTGAGCTTGAATCTTAGTTCTGGTACACACTAACTGGGTGACATCAGACAACTTAATTAATACCTGTAAGTTTTCTTAGCTCTAAAATTAGGATAATTTAATAAGTTAGTTCTAAAAATTGAATAAGTTAATTAAAGCGTACACCTATAATAAGTCTTCAGTAAAGTTTATCTAATATCCAAGTGATAGTAATAATGACAAAAGCATCAACAAAAAAGAGGCATATTTGATTGAGCTATAAGGCTTCTGCAGTAAAATTCCAGTTAGACTTTCATCTGCTAACATTTAGAGTCTAGTGAAAATTTTAAAAGGTGAGAGCACTTCAGAAAGTCTGTGAGAAATTTATATTATGAAAAAAACTATGCATGGATTTCAAATTTTTTTTTTCATTGAGCCTGGTGTTGTGGTGTAGTGGCTAATGTCAACTGCCACCCTGATATCCGATATGGGTGCTGGTGTGAGTCCCAACTGCTCTACTTCTGATCCAGCTCCCTGCTAATACACCTGGGAAAGCACTGGAAGATGACCCAAGTGCTTGGGCCTTAGTCACCCAGCAAAGCCAGGAAGAAGCTCCTGGCTCCTGGCTTTGGCCTGGCCATCCACGGAGGTAGCAGCCATTTGGAGAGTGAACCAGAGGATGGAAGATGTCTCTCTACCTATCTATCTCTCCCTCTCTGTCTATAGCTCTGCCTTTCAAATATATAGACAAATCCTGGAAGTATTTTTTTTTCACCAAAATTTTTCTTCTCACCTCATACATACAAAGCATAATAACTAACTTTTGGCTCTTTTATGCTTGATAAAATAATTAGCTATTCAGTCTTCTACTTCCTTTCAAATAAAGTGAGCTACCAGCTTTCTGTTAGGTGGGCCTTCAGACAGAAATTCAGGGGTGGGTCTGCAGCACAGCAGTTAAATCTGCTTGGGACAGCTGCTTCCCATATCTGAGTGTTTGGTTCAAGTCCTGGCCACTTGATTTCTGATCCATCTTCCTGCTAAGGTATCTGGGAGGCAGCAGATGATGATTCAAGTACATGGAGATTCACATGGAGTTCCAGGCCCCTGGCTTCAGCTTAGCCCTCCCCTGGCTGTTGTAGGCCTTTGGGGAGAAAACTAGCAGATGGAAAATCTTTCTATGCGTGTCTCTCTCTCTTTTCTCTCTGCTTCTAAAATAAAATGAAAACAAATACGTGAATTTTTTAAAAACAAATTCAATTCACATAAAAGAATTGGAAAAGCCTGCAGCCATAGCCTAGACGAGTTCTGAAAGGTGAGCTGTAGCCACATGAATTGAGGACAGTACCTTTATCAATCCCCAAACAGCAGTTAGAGTCCCCAAGGTTGATGATCTCAGCTTATCCTCAATAAGGCACCTGCACTATGTCTGGTAAGAGAAGAGCAAGACAAAGTAGAGTTAGAGGATTTCATACTTGGAGACACCGGTCAAAACACCAAGGCAACGGAGGCCCTGTGAGCAAGAGAGTGACTCACAGGAGCAGAGCAGCTAGGACCCAGGTTCCAAACACAGCTCCCAGGCTCATTCATTCTACCACTGTGCCTCCTTTGTGAATGTGTATATGTGTGTGAGCATAAACATATGTACGCATGGAGATATATAACCTATTTCTTTGCACCAATGTGTTATATGAGTTTGTGTGTGAACACAGATATATGTACGGATGTGGATGAATGAACATGTATGTGCATGCACGGTGGATGGGTGGGCACATGTCTGTGTAAATGTACTTCATTCTGTTTACACTATCAGTTACCTTCTTACAGCTGTCTTGCTTGCTTTACATCATGAGTACACGTAACACCCATGGAGGCAGTTTAGGTCACTTTACTTCAAGGTGTTCCTTGGACACATTTAATGATTTTTCACAGCTACACAAAGGCTACCTGCAAGGATGCAGATATGGTTTTGTGTTCATAGACTTTGCTTCACTGATGCAGTACTGAACTGCAGGGATGTTTCCCATAAAGCACACCTCACGAAGCAAAATCAAACAACACCGAATTCTGCATTTTCAGTCAGGCTTTCGCTCTGCTTCTTTGTCACAGCACATAAAATAAGCAATGTTGTGCGGATTCCTGTCTCAGACAAAGGAGTCAGCAAGAGAAAAGTGTCGAGAGTCTGCTCTATTGTAATCTATTTATTTATTCCCAAATGGTGTACAAGCTATGCCCTCCTTGTGTACTTTTTAACAGTAGAAAATTGTAATTTACTTCCTTAATGAAAAATATGTCCCTGTTCACCTTTCACAGAAATGAAAAGCCATTATTATTTCCCATGTTTTGTTTTCATCAGTAAAACTCACTCATTTCATATAATATCAGATAGCATTTCTTTTTACCTTAACTCTTTATTTCTCCTTAGAAAGCAAACAAAACCTCATGATGACAAAAGTTAGAATGGTCCCTTGCCAGATGCCATAACCTTCTGAATTTTCCCTTGTGTGAAAAAATACCAACTGCAGTTCAGGTACATTGACTGGATTTGACTTTCTTGCTTTGAAATATCTATGTTTTCCCCAGCACACCAGGAAATAAAAAAGCAAGGTGTAATGCCATATTCTCTTGTTTTGATCTTGCTTCGAATGTGATGTTGGAGATCTGCTTACTGGCCACTTTAGCCTCATTAACAGGGTGTGTACTGCTGCAGCAACGACATAAGCAGCTCAGATGGAAGATTGGCAATCACTTGTCATTGTGTGAAATGCTGGGGTACAATCTGGAGATTGTAACTGTGACCATTACACAGCGCTGGTACAATGTCTGGCACTTAGGGTAGCAGATGAATGAATGAATCAATAATCAATCAATCAATCTTAGCATTCTCTATACCGCTTGTATCATTATTTCCTTATTTTTCTTTACCAAAAAATGCCTCTATTATTTTAATTTTATAAATGTGTTATAAAATAAAATTGAATAATATAAATATTATTTGGTAGTTACCATGGATAAAGTAAATATAATACTTATTTAACATGTACAAATGAGAAATTTAGATCAAACCTTGAGAAACACTGGATTTTGAAAGTCCTCAAACAATAACAAGGATAATAAAAATATCTGTGTAAAGTATCCATCATTGAAGTATTTAGGATATGCAGTTAGCTCATTTGATATAAACCTCATAATCCTAGGCTGAAATCATTGTTTTTCCCGCTTCATAGGCAATGAAATAGATACCCTGAAAAGTTAAGAATCCATGATATAATAAAACTTGTGAAAATAATAAGTTGTGATTACAGTATCTCTTTGATTGCTACAGTGACTCTATGAGAACTGTTATGCTCACTGATAAAAGAGGTGATCTGAATTTCCCAGCCACTCAGCTACTAAGTGAGATCGCAGTTGAGTCCAGCTGTCTCTCACAACACGGGACTCGACCTAGCAGAGCTGGCATAATCCTTCCCCAGGAGTCCAGAGCACACGTCAAAGATCAAGAGCCAAGAGGCTTCACTGCTGAGGAAAGGAGTGAATTCTGGAACCTGAAGCTCCAAAGTTTATCGACTACATTGTAGGTTTCAAAGCAACCAAAAGATTGTGCTTTTTCCACATGATCTATTTGCTGGCCAAGGTGGCAGAAAGTAGTTCAGCACCAATAAAACAACCATGTATTTTGAAAGGATAACCAAGTCTTTCAGAACTGTGTGCTACAGCACAAGACAGCTTGTTTGTATAAACGGAGGAGAGACTTTCTCAGCTCGGGAGGGCAATGGAAGGTGACTCGCTGACCTTTCACCTTCTTTCAGGGAGCACAGAGGAGTAAAGAACAGTTCATGCTGGGGGAGAAAAGGAGCCACAAAGTGCTGTTTGTTTTCTTTCTTTTGATTTCTTTTTTCAGCTAAGCACTTCCTTGAAACGGATGCCAGAGCAGCCATGCATTCACTATGCCATTGTCACCTTTGGATCCCACAGGCCCACTTCAGATGTAGGGAGATACACCTGCAGGTTATGAATGCATTTCTTCAACAATGCTGCCCAATAGACTCCCATTTAAGAGTACTTTGATCAGCCCATCTCTTTGTCACATCTGGTTCTATGGCCAAATACGTTGACTTCTCCAAAAAGAGATATTTCCTATTCCTTTAGAAGATTTTCACACAATGGGAAGACTGATGTTCATTTTTCAGAAAGCTTTCTTGCAACAGGTGCTTCCAACTAATTTCTGTAAACCACTGTCATCCTGTGACTACATAATTTAAAAAAGTGAATCTTCTGAGGCGAGCCTAGTAGCTACATTTGACATAATGAAACAGTACCTAAGATTATTTTACTGAAAATAATTTATTTTTATTCTGGTATATATTCCAGTGAGTAATATCACTGATGCTTTAAATTTAAAATTAAATCACACAGAGCTACGCCATAAAATAAAAAGAAATGTAATTATGAAAAATGCACACAATGTGGAAAACACAAAAAAACATTTCAACACACAGATACATGGGTATGCTTTATTCCCACCCTGTTTTTGCCTATATGCTGACAAGGATGCAGTCAGATGTTGTTGGGAATTGTACAAATTGATGGTACAGTCATTAAAACATGAGTAACCGAATTGTGTACATTGTTTAATAAACAGATTGAAAAATACAGCTAAGGAAAACATAAACATTAATTTTGGTAGAGCACTATTTTGTCTAATATATGTTCTTTCTACTTGCTTTAAAATTGAAAGTTTCCTATTAGTGTGGTAATTGATTTTTGTGGTTGTTATGGAGCCTACGAGCCCTTGGGAAGGGTTTTAAATATTATAAGACTCAGTTCCTTCTAGTGTTCATTCTCATTGGAATGGCTAGAGAGACCAGCCCCTTAACAAAGACTTGACTGAGATATAAAAGAGACAATTATGTGGTCTATTGCCAACTCTGATGGACCTCATGATATTTAAAGGAACAAAACTCTCTTTGTCATTTCATTAATATGATTCCCTTTCAGAAAATGAGCAGCTCTCAGCTACTTCCTCCATTTGGGGAAAACAACCCAAGTTTTCACAAGCTCATTTGAAAGGAAAATGGTTGTTGGTTTCTACATACTGATTGAGGATGTGTCTGGCCTCTGCATACACCTGGCTCAGTAATTTGCCTCAGGCTACACTAACGCAAGAAGTGCTCTGTCATCTCGCAGTAGAATAAGAAATTTAAAAGCACAGAATATAATAACCATTATTGATTTATAATTCTGTAGCATTTGCTATCTTTTTTTCAGATTCCTTCTCTTTTTCACTCTTAGAAAAAGTAAAAAGTGTGGGGCCGGCTAAGGCAATGTGCCACAGTGCCCCATTCCTTATAGGTGCCGGCTCAAGTTCCGGCTGTTCCACTTCCAGCTCCCTGATACTGCACCCAGGAAAGCAATGGCAGTTAGTCCAAATGCTTGTGCTCTTGCACCCACATGGGAGACCCAGATGAAACTTCTGGCTCCTGGCTTCAGCCTGGTCCAGCCACAGCTATTGTGGCCATTTGGGGAATGAACCAGTGGATGGAAGATCTCTCTCTCCTCAACCTCATCTGTCCCTCTCTCTAGGTAACTCTGCCTTTCAAATAACTGAATAAATATATATAAAAATAAAATGTGTAACATCTGTGACCAGAATATATTGTTTTGAAAGTGTTCAAATTTAAAATTCTACTTTTTTTCATTTGAAGTTTACTTCTTACAAGTATTTTAGTATTATATTATTATTTTTTTCTTTTTTTTAAAGATTTATTTATTTGAAAGGCAGAGCTACAGAGAGGCAGAGGCAGAGAGAGAGAAAGAGAGAGAGAGAGGGTTTCCATCTGCTGGTTCACTCCCCAGATGGCTGCAATGGCTGGAGCTGTGCCGATCCGAAGCCAGGAGCTTCTTCCGGGTCTCCCACATGGGTGCAGGGGCCCAAGGACTTGGGTCATCTTCTACTGCTTTCCCAGGCCACAGCAGAGAGCAGGATCAGAAGAGGAGCAGCCCAGACTCGAACTGGTGCCCATATAGAATGTCATGCTGGCATTGTAGGGCGACAGCTTTACCTGCTACGCCACAGCACCGGCCTCCATAGTATTCTGATATTTTCTCTGGCATATTTTACGAACTACTTAGACTCTATATTATATATTATGTATTATATATGTTGTATATTATTGCATACACATTACTGTATATACATAAACATATCCATTTACAAGTTAGCTTTCCCTTATCTGAAATGCTCAGGCTAGAAATCTCTTGGGTTTTTGGATTTTTCTCCAGATTTTGTAGTTTTTGTGTATACAAATATACAGGGTGCATTTGAAGTGAACATTGATTAAGAACGAGAAACCACAAAAATTCAACACAGACTTGAAATTCAAATAACTCTTTTCCAAGATTTCTTTGGTCAATTTACAAAAGAGTGATCAAGTAGAAATGCCACCTAATTGTACCCTGGGTTTTCCTCTCCGGATTTAGCATTCCCAGCTCCCCTGAGGTGCTGCCCAAGACAGAGGCCAGACAGCTGAAGCTTCTCTAGTGCTGTGGCTACCCCTTCCTGCAAGAAGTCTTCCATGATGCCTGCTTTCAGCATCCCTTCCCTGCATCATAGCAATCTGTACTCACCTTTCTTATCATTTACCACTCGCCATTGTGAGTGCCTGACTACAACAGGAATCTTTGGGAGCAGGAAATGTGAGTCCTTCTCCATTTTATCACCAAATTCAAGCACAGTTATTTTCACATAATATGCATCAAATATTGTCCAGTAATAGCAAATAATTGTACCGTACTTACTGTATGCCAGGCTCTGCTCAAAAAATGTTACATATTTTCACTGTGACGCTAAAATTATTATCAACATCACACAGATGAGGAGCCTAAGTAGCTGGCCCAAGGTTGAAGAAGTGGCTCTGTTTGGAGCTGAGATTCAAGCCTAGATAGTGCACTAGCACAGTCCACACTCTTGGCCCTCTGCAACACAACTTCTCAAAAGCATGCTACTGCAATACTTTGTTTACTTTTGCTTTGAGCAGAATTTTAAATTCTATGCCCAAGGCATTGTTTGTTACAAGGGCTGGCTCCTTAAGAGTTAATAATCCAATTTGTGGGTTTTCCAAGGCTTGCAGCCTTTTCATCCCCCCAACAGTTTCTTGCCTATAGGAAGCTCTTACATGCTTGTTAGCAGTACCCCAGAGATGTCTGAAGGAGAAGTTGCCATACTACTGCCCTGGTCCTCCATCCACTATGGTTATCCCTAATGCTTCTGGGGACAGGGGGAGCTCTCCAGGCCACTGCTTATCAGTCAGCCATTGCACTGACAAATGGAGGCAACTCCTTATTGTCTGCACTTATCCCTTTCACCCCTTAAGGGTTAAGTGCACAAGTGAAAATTCAGAAGAAGCCTTTCAGCAGAGTCAAAAGATTTTTAGTAGGAGAATGACAGACTAAAAGCTATATTTAAAGAGGATTAGGAGAGGCACTGCAGAAGAGGAGGAGAAGAGAGACAGGAGACCAGCGAAGGACAAACAGGTTTTACGTTGTAGCAGCTTCCAGAGCAGACATTTACATTCCAAATATGGGAACCATTTCCAACATTTTACTTTAAAATAATTGTTTACTGCATTGATTTTAGTTTGCAAAGTTCAGTGACTCTCAGAACAATTTGTTTTGAGAAGCTTGATAGAAAAAGAATCTTACTTTAGTTTTGCATTTGAAAGTAGGTTAGCCAAAATGATAATTAATGTTTCTGTTTCCTGGTCAGCAAGCAAAGTTTATTAAAAAGGTTCTCTGTATCCGTGTTTATTTCTATCATGTAGAATTTTCTTTTGGTAAGAGTAAGAAACATTAGCCTATGGGGAAGTTTTGCTCCCAATTACAGGCTTCTAAAGGGGGAGAGTGTCTCTACACAAGAGATAGGTTTTGTGTTTTGTAATCCACACTGTATATGTTTTATGCAACATTAATCTGCCTCATTTTCCTCAGCTGAGGGGTTTTATATATCATTCCCTGGAAAAATTGGTGACCATAACTACATAATGAAGTTGAGTTCCTAGCTGCTTTTTGGGATTGGGTTCCTGAACTATTTCAAAGCATTCACAGAGCCTGGCAGAAATGAGCAGAACTATTTGGCAGTAAAATTTCATTCATTTAGAAGGCACTCATTTGGAGTTTATGGTCATGTGGAAATAGCTGAAATGACCTCTGACAGGGCACCACCTCCTCAACGGAGGAAAGAGAACCTTCTCAGGAAAGCAGACTCTGGAAGCATGTGCCTTCACTGCAGAGGAACCCTTTCTAACCTGTAAATCAATCAGATCTCCTAGAGATTCTTCTTCTTGGTGCTATTAGCTTAGTTTGAGTTCACTTATGTCTCAAAACTCCACTGTATTTTGTTTGCTTTTTTTTCATTCCGATCACTGCCATCCCTCTGCTTGATGCTCTTATTTTTTTGTGTGTATTTATTTTATCTGAAAGGCAAGATCACAGAGAGACACACAGGCAGACAGAAATTTTCCATCCACTGATTCACACCCTCTCTCCTAAATGCCTGCAATAACCAGAGCTGGGCCAGGCCAAAGCCAAGTCCAGAACTCCATCTCGGGCTTCTGCATGAGTCGGTGGCAGGGGCCCAAGTACTTGAGTCATCACCTGCTGCCTCCCGGAACGCTGGAATAGGGAGCAGAGTAGCTCAGACTCACATCAGAGATGCTGATACAGGATGTGGGTGTCCTAAGAGGTAGTTTTAAACACGGTTTCTTTTTTTTTTAAGTTTTATTTTATTTATTTGAAAGACAGAGTTACAGAGAGAGGTAGAGACAGAGAGAGAGGTCTTCCATCCGTTGGTTTGGTTCACTCCCCAGATGGCCGCAATGGCCGGAGCTGTGCTGACCCGAAGCCAGGAGCCAGGAGCTTCCTCCAGGTCTCCCACACGGGTGCAGGGGCCCAAGCACTTGGGCCATCTTCTACTGCCTTCCCAGGCCATAGCAGAGAGCTGGATCGGAAGAGGAGCAGCCAGGACTCAAACTGGTGCCCATATGGGATGCTGGCGCTTCAGCCCAGGGTGTTAAGCCGTTGTGCCACAGCACTGGCCCCTTAAACACTGTTTCACAATGCCCTCTCCTGATGTGATTATTTGATATTAATGTAATAAAATAGAAATTTGCATCTATCTACAAAATAAATTTTCTCTGTCGAATATCCAAGGACACCATCTGGAATTATTCAATGCATGCTTTTCTGACCATGTGACTGGGAGAATTTATCAATGGGTTTTTATATAATATAGCTTCTTAGTGCTCAAGCCAGGTTGTCTTCTAGTAATTATCACTTTCTTCATCTTTCCATTCACTTTCAGTGTAGAAAATTTCTGTTGTTAAATGAGAGGGTCCTTTTTTATAGTATCTAACACTTGGTGGATGCTCATCATTTTTCTCGAAAAATGAATGAGTGCTTGGATGATTCACTGTGCTCATGTACATGATACAAATCCATGGGTCTCTCCATACCTCTCCTTGCTTCAGATCAGCGCAGCTCTGGCAGTTGCAGCCAATTGAAGAGTGAACCAGCATATGGAAGACCTCTCTCTTTCTCTCTCTCTGTCTCTCTCTCTGTCTCTTCTTCTTTCTCTGTGTGACTCTGAATTTCAAGTAAATAAATACATCTTAAAAAAAAAAGCATTTAGAATTCACTAGTTTGTTATCACTTCTATTTTGATCAACTAGTCTTTGTTTTTTTTTTTAATGCTGAATTCTAATAGACATTTATTTTTTTTTCATTTTCGATTCTCTTTATATACGGAAGATCAACTTAGTATACATTAAGTAAAGATTTCAACAGTTTGCTCCCACACAGAAACATAAAGTGAAAAATAATAGATGATTTTTTAAATGATGATGAAATCAGATCAGACCTATTGTCATGTTTAATCCCAGTGAGAGTCAAGTTGGGAATTGATAATTTCTTTTTTTTTTTTTTTACAGAAGATCAGTTTAGTATACATTAAGTAAAGATTTCAACAGTTTGCACCCCCATAGAAACACAAAGTGAAATATACTGTTTGAGTACTCATTATAGCATTAAGTCTCAATGTACAGCACATTAAGGACAGAGATCCTACATGAGGAGTAAGTGCACAGTGACTCCTGTTGTTGACTTTACAAATTGACACTCCTGTTTATGGCATCAGTAATCTCCCTATGCTCCAGTCATGAGTTTCCAAGACTATGGAAGCCTTTTGAGTTCTCTGACTCTTACCTTGTTTAGACAAGGTCATAGTCAAAGTGGAGGTTCTCTCCTCCCTTCAGAGAAAGGTACCTCCTTCTTTGAAGACCTGTTCTTTCCACTGGGATCTCACTCACAGAGATCTTTCATTTAGGTGTTTTTTTGTTTTTGTTTTTGTTTTTTTTGTCAGAGTGTCTTGGCTTTCCATGCCTGAAATAATCTCATGGGCTTTTCAGCCAGATCCGAATGCCTTTAAGGCTGATTCTGAGGCCAGAGTGCTATTTAGGACATCTGCCATTCTATGAGTCTGCTGAGTATCTCACTTCCCATGTTGGATCACTCTCCCCTTTATTTATTCTATCGGTTAGTATTAGCAGGTACCAGACTTGTTTATGTGCTCCCTTTGACTCTTAGTCCTTTCATTATGATCAATTGTGAACTGAAATTGATCACTTGGAGTGAGATGGCATTGGTACATGCCACCTTGATGGGATTGAATTGGAGTCCCCTGGTATGTTTCTAACTCTACCATTTGGGGCAAGTCAGCTTGAGCATGTCCCAGATTGTACATCTCTTCCCTCTCTTATTCCCACTCTTATGTTTACCAGGGATCACATTTCAGTTAAATTTCAACACTTAAGAATAACTGTGTATTAATTACAGAATTAAACCAGTCATACTAAGTAGAACAGACAAAAAAAATACTAAGAGGGATAATGTATTAAGTTGTTCATTAACAGTCAGGGCTATGCTGATCAAGTCACCGTTTCTCATTGTGTCCATTTCACTTCAACAGGTTTCCTTTTTGGTGTTCAGTCAGTTGTCACCGATCAAGGAGAACATATGATATTTGTCCCTTTGGGACTGGCTTATTTCACTCAGCATGATGTGTTCCAGATTCCTCCATTTTGTTGCAAATGACTGGATTTCATTGTTTCTTACTGCGGTATAGTATTCTAAAGAGTACATATCCCATAATTTTTTTATCCAGTCTACCGTTGATGGGCATTTAGGTTGGTTCCAGGTCTTGGCTGTTGTGAATTGTGCTGCAATAAACATTAGGGTGCAGACCGCTTTTTTGTTTGCCAATTTAAATTCCTTTGGGTAAATTCCAAGGAGTGGGATGGCTGGGTCGAACGGTAGGATTATCTTCAGGTTTCTGAGGAATCTCCAGACTGACTTCCATAGTGGCTTGATCAGTTTGCATTCCCACCAACAGTGGGTTAGTGTCCTTTTTTCCCCACATCCTCACCAGCATCTGTTGTTGGCAGATTTCTGTATGTGAGCCATTCTAACCGGGGTGAGGTGAAACCTCATTGTGGTTTTGATTTGCATTTCCCTGATTGCTAGTGACCTTGAACATTTTTTCATGTGTCTGTTGGCCATTTGGATTTCCTCTTTTGAAAAATGTCTATTGAGGTCCTTGGTCCATCTCTTAAGTGGGTTGTTTGTTTTGTTTTTGTGTAGTTTCTTGATATTTTGATCAACTAGTCTTTGTAAAAGTGATGATGAAATAGCAACAATAGGTAATCCCAAGAAAAGTGAAATAAATACTCTTTCTTTAATTAAAAATAGTTTGGTTTGTTTTCACATTTAAGTACTATATAAGCAACTAAGCTAGATAATTAATTAGAAGCTTATAGATATTCTTCTAGTTTTTATGGTTACTCTAAGGACTTATAACCAAAATAGGTATAGGGTATCTTCAGAATATAAAGCTGTTTGTATACACAAACCTGATTAAACATCAGTGAATTAGAACTGAGTTTTGAAAATCCGTATTTCAGATAGCTGAGAGCGAGCTCACTGCCAGATTAACTATAGGGTAAAAAGTAGCATACGAAGGGAATGGGATCAAGGATGGATTAGTCTCACAGTAGAGGAAGTGTTCACTGACATAGTTTGAACGGGGATGGGAAGAATGGAGAGACTAACCACAGATTAGGAAAAACAAATCAAGTTGTAATGAAGGTATCCTCTTGATCAATTCACATTTCCAACTCTTGATTTTTGCTTCTGTTTTTTTATGTTGTTTCTCAGAGGCAGCGATACTGACAGACAGACAGAACTCCCATACACTGGTTCATGCACCAAGTGCCTGCAACAGACAGGCTTGGGCCAGGCCAAAGCCAGGAACTGGAAGTTCAATCCAGGTCTCCCACATCCAAGTAGTTGGATCCCTTCTGAGAGTCTGCATTAGCCAGAAGCTGGAATTAGGAGCAGAGACAAGACTTCAACCCAGCTGCTCTGGTATGCAATGCAGGTGACCCAAGAGGCAGCGTAGCCACTGAACCAAATGCCTACGCTGACTCTGTGTTGATACTGTCAACTGATAAACATAATCTTCCAAAAGAATAGCTTGTGTTTTTATTGAATGTGCATTACAAAATAGCCTAAATATCTATTCTTCTTTGGAGTGATATAATTTGAAAATATTTGCAATTTGTAGAAGATTCTGTTATTTGAGCAATGTCTTCTCTCCCCAAATCTTGTTTCTTGTGATGTCAACAAGTACTGAACATTATGTAGGAGATCAAGTGCTGATATAAGATTTTATAGAGTCTATATACAAGGAGGCTTCAAAAATTGTGGAAAATAGAATTAAGAGATGTTCATTTTGGTGCAAAAATGTTTCAAATTCATGCATAGTTTTTAAAAATATGTACTTTCTATGAATTTTTGAAGACCCCCTCATATTTTTAAAGTCAGTAGCTTTAGAGTTCTGAAGCATGAAGTTTGCCATTTTGGATAATGTAGAATTAAGGTGTTCTGATTCTTATGCAGGAAATAAACTATATTAACATCTTTCAACTGTAAGTTGTCTGAGAAACTCAGTTTTTAAAAATATTTCCTTCGTAAAAGTTAAATGAGGGCCGGCGCCGCGGCTCACTAGGCTAATCCTCCGCCTAGCGGCGCCGGCACACCGGGTTCCGTCCCGGTTGCCCCTCTTCCAGGCCATCCCTCTGCTGTGGCCAGGGAGTGCAGTGGAGGATGGCCCAGGTGCTTGGGCCCTGCACCCCATGGGAGACCAGGAAAAGCACCTGGCTCCTGGCTCCTGCCATCGGATCAGCGCGGTGCGCCGGCCGCAGCGCGCCGGCCGCGGCGGCCATTGGAGGGTGAACCAACGGCAAAAGGAAGACCTTTCTCTCTGTCTCTCTCTCTCACTGTCCACTCTGCCTGTCAAAAACAAACAAACAAACAAACAAAAAGTTAAATGAAACTTAGTAGGAGTTTGTGGGGTAATCTACTATGTACCTTAGTGTGCAAGCTATAGAAAAAAAAAAAAAAAAAAAAACCAAAGCCACTACTGTAAAGGCAGGAGATTTGACTTGTCTGCTGATTTGATCTTGGGCTACCCTGACTGAAAAGTCATTGCTCTTTTCAGAATACTGTGAAGTTAGAAAATGCTAGGTGGGAAAACATGAAAAAATGACTGTGTATCAGGCACTAAGATCAGAGAACACCATTTCAAAACAAACCTCACAAGTAAGTGATCAACTCTTGCTGAGCAAACAGAGCTTCTAAAGGCTACTCTGGCATTTTGGCCAAGGAATACAGAGTTTAAAGTAAAGGTGGGCATAAAATAAACTTTAGGATGACAAGTTGACAATTTTTCCTTCAAAAGAATCTGCTGAAGCCAAGGAAATCATTGTATTAGTAAAAAGGTTATTTCAGAGAATAGTTGACACCTGTATTTTCTAAGGAAAGCCAATCATTATATCACCCAAGAGATGAAATGGTCAAATACCAGAGAAATTAAGACTGTGTGGTGATAGAAATAAATACTTAACCTGTGTTCTTATTCTAAAGTGTGCTTTAGACATAGAGCTTCAACACAGAACAAATACTAAAGGGAGGGTCTGGGGGCTTACAATGGCCTGCACACAATCCAATGAACGTATCTATTATGCAGGACAGAGGAGAAACGCAGACAGAATAGTGGTCTCAACACTGGAGTTCAAAGGGTTTCCTCTGAGCTCTCCAGAGAGTGCAGACAGCACACTGCCAGAGTGAGGTGTTCAATTGGGAAGAAAGTTCTAAGGATAGTTTGTTTAGTTCCTTGTCATTACACACACACACAAATGCAATTTGAAATCTCCCTGCCCATCCAACAAAATCCCACAAACATGAACACGGGCACACACATGTGCACATACCCTAGCCCACACTTGAATAGGCCTGAGCCACACACATGGACACACCATAATGCACACCTCACACACACACATACATGTGCATAGTATATGATACAAGTGGGTATACACAAACACATATTTCAAATAGGTACACACACAAGCATACATTTAACCCTCATACACTTATGTAGTACATGCAGATGAAGGTACACATGAAGATACACAATAACAACACTAACAAAGATGTATACATATGTTAGACAAGCACACACATCACAATGCATGTATGTGAACATTAACATATATTCATGCACATGTGCACACAGATACACTCACAAACACAGATGCACAATCAGAAGATTCCAGAGAAAGTAAATGTATCCCTAATAAAATGTTTGAGAATTTTAAAATGAAAGGAGACATTAACACCAGAAAGATGGAATAAGCATATTTCCAGGCCTCCGAGACCTTCCCTGTGCAGAATGCAAAGTGTCACTGTGGTTTAAAAGGAGCCGGGTACTGATGCATAGGAAGTTATGGTGGGTATGTCTAGCTCCAAAATGTCAGGCAGCACTGCTTAATCCTCTTCATACACAATTCAGCTCCCAGCTGAGTTGCAAGTCATATACTCAAGGTCTCTGAGGACAGGAAACAGTAGGAGTTTACCAAATATTCGGGCACCAACAGTAGGACCGCTCCCTCACACACACTTCAATAGTTCATTTCATAAACAAGAAGGGAAAATGGATTAAAATAGAGATTTCTCCTTCTAAAATTCTATTCAGTTCATTATCATAGAACAGAAGTTGGATGGCAAGAGGTGCTCATGACTTATGCATGAGTCTGTTGCAAGTTCAGCCTGTTCCTGCACAGGCAAGACAGATACACGCTTGTAACTAGTGTTCTCTGAATGGAAGATAGCTGTTTGCAGCCAATAAACCCTTAGGATGCCAAACAGTGCTATTTTAAATATGATTAGCCACAGTAACTTGGAAGGAAAATGGGCCCAAAGCTCCATCTTATAATCCGTTTTAACAATCATGTTTGCCTGTGAAGAGGACCATTCTGCAGGGGTGCAGATATTAAAGCCTATTCCTTACTGCCCTCTCGTGGTGGTTTTAAAGAACACCGTTCTGATCCCTGAACAGCGTCTACTTCCTTTCTCCAATGTCTAAAAAATAATAAGCCTCTCCAGATGTTTTGGAATCCACTAGGAGAAACTGATGATATCTGACAATTACTACAAAATCAATAATGTAATATCATATGGTTACAACAAATGACTTCCTGATTGCCATGTTCTGAATTCAAGGACAAGCATATACCAAATGCTTGGATTTGTTTAAATTATTATCCCCTAAGAATTCCCTCACTATATTTGTTGGACATTTGCATTTCTTCCTTAGAGAACTGCCTATTGAGGTCCTTTCCCCATTTCTTAACTTGATTGGTTGTTTGTTGTTGAGTTTTTATGTTGCTGACATATTCCGGATGTTAATCTCTTATTGGATAAGTAGCACACAAGTATTTTTTCACTTTCTGGAGGATGTCTCTTCACTCTATTGTTTCCTTTGATGTGTAGAAGCTTCTGGGTTTGATATAATACCATTTGTCTAGTTTTGCTTTTGTTGTCTGTGCTTTGGGGACCTTAACCAAGAAGTCACCATCTACATCAATGTTTTGAAGTGTTTCCCCTATATGTTCTCCTAGCAAATTTAGTCTTAAGTCTTAAATTCAGGTCTTTAATGCATCCCTAGTAAGTTCAGCAGCTCCATAATTATTCATCTATCTGTTAGTAATAAAGTATATTAACATGCAATATATTTTAAGATTATTTATTTATTTGAAAGGTGGAGAGAGAGACAGAGAGAGAGAGAGAGAGATCTTTCATCTGCTGGTTCACTCCCCAGATGGCTGGGTCAAGCTTAAGCCAGGAGCTGGGAGCTTCTTCCAGGTTTCCCACATGGGTGCAGGGGCCTAGTGCATTAGCAGGGAGCTGAATTGGAAGTGGAACAGCCTGGACTCGAACTTGGACCTATATGTGATGCTAGTGCCACAGGCAGTAGTTTAACCTGCTGCACCACAGTATTGGCGCCAAAATGCAATCTTATTTTAAATACAACCTTAAAGTGAAAATTTTCCAAGAAAACAACTAGGAAAAATATTTTAATTTGGTGCGATTGCAGCATACCACAAAATGAAAAATGGCTCTCATGTGAAAGACAATCTTCCCTCATTAAAGCACAGGCAAACCGAAGAGAAGTTGTTGGTATTTCTCATTTTTAAAGTAAGTGCACTGTGTCAAGGAAGCAAAGATAAACTAAACAGTCTTCACTGTATGAAACAATTAAAGCCAAAAATAATTTGCAGGGTTAGGTGTTGTATGATAATGGGTAAATTTGCCTCCTGCAAGCAACCTATATGGGTGCCAGGTCATGTCCTGGCTGCTGTACTTACGATCCAGCTCCCTGCCTGGGAAAGCAGTTAAACATGTCCCTAGTACTTGGGTCCCTGCCACTCACGTTGGAAACCCCAAATGAAACTCCTGGCTTTTAGTGGCCATTTGAGGCGTGAACCAGCCGATGGAAGACCTCTCTGTGTGTCTACCCCTCTCTGTGTAACTCTGCCTTTCAAATAAATATAAAATAAAAAACCTGCTTCATTACAGAAGTCAGTTTCCTAATGCACCACGCATTGTTCCCAACTGAAATGTTCTGATTCGTGCTTTTGAGAAGTCTCTCTATACGGTCCACAAATGGTGTGTACTGGCAATGGTACTAAATGAGAGGGCCCTCTCCCCCAGGGCACTCTGGGAAATAGTCTTTTAGGTAAGGGAGCCCACTAGGCCCTCTGGGAGATGGAGTGAGTACTGCTGCGCGGCGCCTTCTGGGAGATAAAGCCCAGTTGTCAGCGTCTGAGGGCCCTCGGGAGACACACAAGGCTCTCTGGGAAATGTAGTTCCTCTGCCCAGCGGCCATAGGGTTTCTGGGAAATGTAGTGCGGCCGTGGCACCAACGTTATCAGGCACCCATTGCCTCGGCCCTGGAGATGGACTCCGGCTCTGGGAGGTGGAGCCACACCGCCCAGCGGCAGTAGGGCCCCGTGTGAAATGGCGTCCCGCCAGGGAGCCACCTGTGCGACCCTCTGGGACGTGTAGGCCTGTCGGCCAGCCCTGGCACGCTCTGGATGTGGAGCCGCTCTCAGACTGGCCGCGGAGAGGTCACAGTGGGCATTTGAATCGCAGTGGCGATGGCGGAGAGGGCAGCCCTGGGGCTCGGCTTCCCTCCTGCTTGTTCCAGGCGGCAGCTGCGTGGGCATAGAGCCCAGCAGCGTGTGAGCACGTGGCTGGGTGGTGGCTTTCGGGATCCCTCACGGCAGTGCGGGGAAGGGGAAGAAAACAAGTTACCTGCAGTCCCAGCCCCCGACAGGCCAAAGTCCCCTCTGGCTCAGTCATCCTGCCCTCCCTGTGTATTTTCAGAGTCTCCAGAGATTTTGAGGGGAGTCTCAGAATATCCTGATGCTGGTCAGTGGTGGTGCGGCAGGCCTGAGAATGGATCTTGGGCACCCAGGCTGTGGGGGCTGTGTGAGTGGGCAGAAACGAGTGCAGGCATCCTCAAGTCTAGCCTAGTACAAAGCACTAGAGAGAATCCTCTTCCTGGATCCAGGCCTTGGGGCGCTCCGGGCTGGTCTATGTATCAGTGTGTGCAAAGCTCATGAGTATTCACGTGGGGCCCAAAACACCTCATCCCTAGAGAAGTAACACCAATAACTGGAACATCTCTTCTGTGTGGTGTGGATACCTGTTCATTTGACTCAGGCATCCCCTAAGAGACACCTGGAGACTTGGCTTTGGACTGGAATCTGAGTATGAATCCTTGGTTAACAATATCCAGGTGCAGAATACAGTTTCTATTTGAATAAAGGAGAGAAGATAAAAATTTGTATTGGGGGAATGAAGTAGCAGTGTAAGGTCCTTCAAGCTAATCAAGGATGGGTTATTAGGTAACTAACAGGAGCTACCCTGCAGCCTCTCTCCAGTAGGTGTGTTCCTTCAGGGCTCCCAGAGCTGCACCAGGCCTGGCTGTCCTCAAAGAGGCACCCGTGCGCCAGAATGCAAATCTCAAGTTTTAATCCACATTCCGAGGCAGCCGCTGCATCCCCACTGAACTTAATGTCTGTGCCAACAGGTATATCCATATAGAATCCATGTGACCCATGGTCAGCTAACGAAGGTAGTGGCATGTCAGGTGGCACAGGTCTGCACCAGAGCAGAGACTTGAAAGAATCAGAGACTCCAGGGCCCCCTCTGCATGGATGCACTGCAGTGTTGTTATTCACCCCTCTGTTGAAGGGCATCCCAATTTCTTAAATTATTTGGTTATTATGAATAGAACTGCTGTATGTAACTGCCCATTGTGTTTTGGACACTGATCTCCAAAGCTGTTTTCTGAATTCTCAGCATTGTGAGTGTTAGATCATCTGTTGAGAACGTGTTTAACTTTGGAAGACACTGTCAAACTATTTTCTGAAGTGGTGAACTCTTTTACATTCCACCAGCAATGAATAAGAACTCCTGCTGTTCTGCAGACTTCATTAAAATTCATATTGCATTTTAGGAGTGATTGTGGCCATTTTGATAGGTTTGCAGTACTATCTTACCAGTTCACATTTCCCTCATTAAAATGATGTTGAGCATTATTTTGTATGCTTATTGGACACCTGAAGATCTTCTCTTAGTGTGGTATCTGTTCAGATTTTTGCCCATTCTTAATTTCCTTCTTGAATTTTATGATTTCCTACTATGTTTTTGATGCAACCATCTTTTTTCATATGTATTAACCAGATATTTCTCCTACTTTGTGGCTTGTCTTCTTTTTTCTTAATGGGATTTTTCATAGAATACACATTTGAAGGGTTTTTTTATTTTAAAGATTTATTTATTTGAAAAACTTATGGAGAGGCAGAGGCAGAGGCAGAGGCAGAGGCAGAGACAGAGACAGAGACAGAGACAGAGACAGAGGGGTCTTCCAACTGCTGGTTCATTCCCCAGATGGCTGCAATGGCCAGAGCTGTGCCTATCTGAAGACAGGAGCTAAGAGCTTCTTCCAGGTTTCACATGCCGGTGCAGGGACCCAAGCACTTGGGCCAATTCTACTGTTTTCCCAGGCCACAGCAGACAGCTGAATCAGAAGAGGGGCAGCTGGGACTGGAACTAGCACACAAATGGGTTGCTGGCACTGCAGGCAACAGCTTTACCAACTAAACCACAGTGCTGGCCCCTTAATGGTTTTTTTAAAAAGATTTATTTATTTATTTGAAAGTCAGAGTTACACACAGAGAGAAGGAGAGGCAGAGAGAGAGAGAGAGAGAGAGAGAGAGATCTTCCATTCACTAGTTCAGTCCCCAATTGGCCACAATGACTGGAGCTGTGCTGATCTGAAGCCAGGAGCTTCCTCCAGATCTCCCATGTGCGTGCAGGGGCCCAAGGACTTGGGCCATTCTGCTCTCCCAGGCCACAGCAGAGAGCCAGATCGGAAGAGGAGCAGCCAGGACTCGTCTTGGCACCCATCTGGGATTCCGGCACTGAAGGTGGCAGCTTTTACCTGCTTCTCCACAGTGCTGGCCCCGACCCTTAAATTTTAATAATGTCCAAATTGTGTATTATTTTCTTTCATGGATTGACTTTTTTGATTAAATGTAAAAGGTTACCATGACACACATGGTCTGCATTTTCTTTTAGCATTTTTACTGTGTCACCTTTTAAATATAATCATATGGACTGTTTTTGAATGAATTTTTGTGCAAACCCTTTCTCCATTGAGTTGCCTTTCACCCCTTGACAAAATAAGTTTACTGGGCCCACTCTGGTCTGTTTTATTCTCTCTGTTGGGTTCCATTTACCCGTCTTTGTGTCCCTTCACCAGTGTCACAGCTTCTTCATCACTGTGGCTCCATGGTACATGCTAGGATTTAGGTTTTTGTGCTGATTCTTCTTCAACCTATGGCAACTCTTCTATTCTTGGAAACATCTTTATGGGAATGTGGAATTTCCATGAATTTGTGTGTCAAAATTGAAATAATTTTCATATTAACGGTATTGAGTTTACCAATCCTGAACAAAGAGTATCTCTGCAATTGTTCTGATTTCATTTCTTTCAACTATGCATCGAGGTTTTCCGAATACATCTTTTGACTTTTTTATATTTATGCTCTCAGATTTCATCTTTACCCAGTGCAGTTCTAAGCGATATTGTCTTTGAAAATTTTCATATTCCAGTTTTAAATTTTTATTTTATGTTATAGAGTATTACTTATATATAGGAGATATGTTGACTTTTGTCTACTTCCTGTCATTTCCCTCTATTCTGATTGAAGCACCAGGTAGTGGAATGTATTTCTATCTGAATTCCCAAAATCGAGGCCTAGAATAATCCAAACACAGAATTCAGGTTTACCGGGAGTGCCTGCAGGAGGCGGTCGCCCACTGCACCCAGAAATCGCCGAGCTCCTGTGCTGCCCTCCCAGCCGCCAGGGGGCGCCTGACCATGGAGCGCAGAGGACACAGTAAAAATGCTAAAAGAAAATGCAGACCATGTGTTTCATGGTAACCTTTTACATTTAATCAAAAAAGTCAATCCATGAAAGAAAATAATACACAATTTGGACATTATTAAAATTTAAGGGTCGGGGCCAGCACTGTGGAGTGAGCAGGGAGCTTTTCTCAGTTGAAGCAAATGGAGGAAGTATCTGAGAGGGCACAGCCAGGAGACTGCCCCTTTGTGGTGCTTCCTGGTGAGGTTCCAGGCTATGCAGTTACTCAGCAGATGGGCTGTTTGTTATCCTCTAAGTTTGGATTTTAAATTCTTGTAGAAGTTAAAAGAAAAACCTCCATTTAAATATTTGTAGAAGTCCATTTAAAAGAATTGGCTCCAGGTTAAGTGTTAGTTGACATGCTGATGGATAACTCAAAACATTTTTCTCTTTGGGACAGGCCTCATGGAGATGTCAAACCTATGCTGTTCATTGGTGAGAAAAAGGCTTCCCAAGAACTCTGCAGAGGAGGGGCTTCAGGTAGAAAAATGCAGTTCAAAATAACCATACTGTTTAAACTGCACACATGTCTGCTCATATGATATCCACAGGGTAGTCCCTAGTAATAAATATCTACACAGTGGGCTCTAATGCTTACGTGATATCCACTTGACTTTCTGAGTCTTAAGTGTGATTGGTTTCACAGCTTTGGCTGCCCTGAATTTTATTAGGGCTTGCTCTCTATGATGAGGTTTGATGTTGTCATTGTTATTTTTGACATGGTTTTTGTTTTAAAAAGTAAATTTTCTTCTCAGTAATGTCAGACTTTGTCCCTTCTCTAAGATTCTCCATTGGTTGCTTTTTATCAGACTTGCCACTCTTCATAAAACACTCCACTGTTTTTTTCCTAAAACAGGGACACAGGTAATCATCACAGAGCCCACAGATCAGAAAATCAACCTGCTTTCTATGAAACAACTAATGGGACCTATTTGCTTTCACTACCTGTGTTCACTGGGAGAAAATGTTCTTATTCTCTTTGTATCCTGCTTTTTTTCTTTGTAACTGCTGTGTAGATCAGCCCTTTACATATTTACAGAGCACACAAGTTTTCCTTGGATCACCTCTTCTTAATTACCTGGAATATATGCCTAACAGTGAGTTTTTGAACCATGTGGTAATTGTATTTTTAACGTTTTGAGGAACTACCAAACTATTTTATGTTCTTTATATTGTCACAAGCAGTGTTTAAGGGTTTCAATTTCTCCACCTTATTACCAATTCTTGTTACTGTTTTTCTTTTTTATTATAGTTATTCTAGTGTAAGTGAAGGAGTTTCTCACTGGTTTTCAGTATGTCCATAATGAAGTAGTGATGTTAAGCATCTTTTCCTGTCTGTTGAAATGTATTTCAAGTTCTTTACCGTATTTTGAATTGTTTGTCTTTTGTTGTTGAGTTGTAAAATTTACTTAGGAATATTCTGGATAACACATCCTTTTCATATATGCAACATGCAAGTTTTTTCTTCCATCACATGAATTGTAGTGAATTACAACAGCAGATACGTATTTGGTCTCTTCCCTGGTTTTGTGGCACTTTGCTGTTATTTTATTCGGTGGTTGTTTTGTGTGCTAACAAGACAATTGATGTATGTTGGCTTCTGGACAACCCCAGGATGGCTGGTTGCCAAAGGAACTAACCCTGTGATTTGAGGTTTGCGATTTTCAGTGCCCCCCACCTGACCTCTTGGGAGGGAAGAGGGACTGAAAATTGCCTTGATCACCAGTGTCCAGTGATCTAATCATGCTGACTCCTTAATTAAACCCAGTAAGAATCCAGAAGGATGGGGTTCAGAGAGTTTCTGCATTAACATGTGGAGGTGCTGGAAGGGAGGCAACCTTGCAAATTTATGAAAGTTCCATAGTCTTTGCACCTACCTTATCCTGTGCACATCACCATTGGTTGTTCATTTGTAGCCTTTCTGGTATACACTGTAATAAATCAAGAATGGCAAGTATGCTGCTTTCCTGGGTTGTGTAAGCTACTGTAGCAAATGATCAAACTAGAGAAGGTGGTTGTGGAAACCTCTGATTAGTAACAAAGTCAAACAGAAGTCTCTGTTAACCTGGGAACCTATTCCCCCCCACTCCCCGCAAAGAAACCTTTTATTGAAGGAATACAAACTTCATGCATTTCACAAACGCAACTTTAAGAACATACCCACCCTCCCACCCCTCTTCCTCCTCCCTCTCCTATTCCCAGTGTTTTTTACTAAGATCTACTTTCAGTTAACTTTGTATACAGAAGATTAACTCAACACTAAATAAAAGAGTTCAACAAATTGTATGGAAAAAAAGTGCTCCTCAGAGAGTCTAGATAAGGGCTGTTCAAAGTCATTGCATCTTGAACTTGATTTCACTTTTTTTTTTTAAGAATTTTTTTGAGAAACTTAATTAACTTTAAATAATAACCCAAGAATGGTACATCTTTTGCAAGCACTTATACATAGCTATAACTTATGAGACATAAGAATATCCTCCCGGGGTTGGCACTGTGGCATAGCGGGTAAAGCTGCCGCCTGCAGTGCCAGCATCCCTTATGGATGCCAGTTTGAGTCCTGGCTGCTCCATTTGCAATCCAGCTCTCTGCTATGGCTTGAGAAAGCAGTAGAGCATGGCCCAAGTCTTTAGGCCCCTGCACCCACCTGGGGGACCCAGAGGAAGCTCCTGGCTCCTGGCTTCGGATTGGCACAGCTCTGGCCATTTCGGCCAATTGGGAAGTGAATCAGTGATAGAAGACCTTTCTCTCTCTGCCATTACTTCTCTCTGTGTGTGACTCTGACTTTCTAATAAATAAAGAAATCTTTTTTAAAAAAATATCCTCCACTTAATACACTATAAGTAAGTCTTTGAGAATAAGTTTTACTGTTAGCTCTCATAATATAGCTCTTTGAGGACACAGGTACTGTATGGGAAGTTAGTGCACAGCTGGGAACCTATTACTAGCAATTTTCAATTTGCTTCAGAAGTGGGAACAGTCTTTTATGACTGAGCTGTTAATCTGAGTATCTGATAGCAGGCAGATAGCACTGGATTTGGACTGAACTACAGGACTCTCTAAACCACCCCCCCATCTCATCACGAGGTGTTCTATGTTGACCCCTGAGTCAATAGTAGTAGGAAAAAATGTTTTTTTTCCTTGTCGAACAGTTTTCTTGGTAATGTTTTCTGATGGACAATATTTTTAGTTTTGAGGAAATCCAGTGTGTCTGGTTTTTCTATTGGTTGCTTGTGCTTTTGGTGTCAGATCTAAGAAATGTGAAATCTAAAATTATGCAGATTTATCTGTATGTTTTATTGTACAGTTTATACATTGATCTCATATTTAGGGTTTTTAAAGTGACCATTTTTAAAAGATTTTAAATTGAGAAATATGAATCTGTTACATTTGCATTTGTTTTTCAGTTCAGCTTTGGCCATTCATGTTTCTTTGAAATTCCATAAGAATGTTAGGATAAGTATTCTAATATACATAGCCCAAGGTCCATGTGATTGTGATATGAATCACATTGACTCTTTAGATTGCTTTGGGTAGTACTGCAGTCTTTAAAGATTTAAGTCTTCTAGTACATTAGCATGACATGTCCTTATATTTATTTTGTATTTATTTCATTTCCATCACTAATGTTTTGTAATTTGTGGAGTGTGAGTCTTGCCTCAATGATAAATTTATTTATTTATTTTTGACAGGCAGAGTGGACAGAGAGAGAGAGAGAGAGAGACAGAGAGAAAGGTCTTCCTTTACCGTTGGCTCACCCTCCAATGGCCGCTGCAGCCTGCACACCACGCTGATCCGATGGCAGGAGCCAGGTGCTTATCCTGGTCTCCCATGGGGTGCAGGGCCCAAGTACTTGGGCCATCCTCCACTGCACTCCCGGGCCACAGCAGAGAGCTGGCCTGGAAGAGGGGCAACCGGGACAGAATCCGGTGCCCCGACCGGGACTAGAACCCGGTGTGCCGGTGCCGCTAGGTGGAGGATTAGCCTAGTGAGCCACAGCACCGGCCCTCAATGATAAATTTATACATAAATACACTATTAGTTGTCGTGAGCATAGTAACGGCACTGAGGCTGTGTTGGTTCCAATAAGGATTTTGTTATGGAGTGGGGAAGTCAGACATTCTAATTCACACAACACACTGGGCAAACTGACCACCCAAGGTTCCCAAAGTACCCCTGATATTCCTCACAAAGTGTCTTAGCCACGGAAGGTGGATTCTCACAGCATCCGCATGTGCCCGTGAGCCAAAGAATGCAAGTCTCGAAAGGCGAGTAGAGTCTCGGCTTCAAGTGCACAGGGCTTCAACATCAGGTGGGCTCAGAGCTGCCATCAGGCAAGCAGGCCTCGGCGTTGGGTCAGCTCAGAGCCTCGGCATCGGGCAGGCACAGGACTGGCTGAGAGAACTCTCTTGTGGGAAGCTCTGAGTGCAGTGGATCAACCTGGTGTTTTTGTTCTGCTGCTCTCAAGAGTCTGTTCAGAGTCTCTCTGGGCCTCTTCAGTCTGCAGTTTGTATACACTTTTGGTGGTCACTATAGAGCCGATAAGGTCCTGAGGAGGGTGTGTGCGGGCCATGGGTGGTTCTTAACCAGCTCATGCAGATCTGCAGTCAGCTTATCTCTTGCTTATTTCTTGTTAATATTATGGTGAGGCATTTAATTTCTGCTTCTTACATGTGTGTATGTGAGACGAGTGAGTGTGCCTGTATCTTTGAGTGTGGTGCGCGTGTGCGTGTGCACACAGAATGCTTCTATGGGTATGTGAGTGTGTCTTGTGCTTACATGTGTGAGCGTAGTGAGTGTGGCTGTGTGTGTCTCAATGCAGTGTGTCTATGAAGGTGTGGATGAATGTACACGAATGTGCCTATGTGTACCCATGTGTTTGGTCTCAAGGACTGGTGGGCCTAGCATCACCCTCAGCACCTGCTAACTGCCTCCAACCCAGAGTGGGCCCAGCACAAGGACCACATTGTTGGGGTGACCAGGATCACCCTTGGAGCCATGGAGTTGGACCCTGGCTCTGCCTATGAGGCCAGGCTGCGGGTGCAGATGGTCATGCAGGAGGATGATGCAGAGGCGGAGCACGAGGGCCAGTCGAGTGAGTGGAGCCAGCCCCCGTGTGCTTCCACCCTCCCCAGAGATGGGGTGGGTGCTGTCCTCCAGGGGCTGGTGCAGGCCCCTCTCTGCTCATCCCACCCTGCACCCTGCCAGACCCCCTCCCTGGGTCAGTCCTGCCAGACCCTGCCAGACCCCTTCACCTGGCTGTCAGAGATATGCACAGAGGAAGTGGATGCCCTGGGTTTCCCGAGAGTCTTAGCTTTGTGGCCTTTGTTTAGAGGGCATGTGCTCCAGGGCTGCCTGGAGGCCAGACATGACTTTAGTTACCTGGGTGGGGGCTGGACTGATCCTTGCCCACAGCAGTGCTTACCCCTGGCTGAATGGCAGATGAGGAGAGGAGGACCGGCTGTGACTCAACCCAGGTATCCCAGCAGGCAAGCCACAACTTCCCACTGTGACCCAGTGCAGTAACAGGGACTCTTGCCATGAGGGCAAGGAGGCTCCTCCTGGCAAGGAGGCTGCTCACAGCCCTGAGCCCTTCTGCCCACAGGTTCCCTGATCCCACCCTGGGGGCAACTGGACATCACCCTTATTGCTGTGTCAATCTTTAGCCTTCGGAGTGGCCTCATCTACCTTCTGTTCAAGCTGTCACCCAGGTAGGTAGCTAGTGTGTGTGTATGTGTGCGTGTGCGTGTGTGTGTGTGTGTGTGTGTCTGTGTGTATGTGTGGTGAGTTGGGCATTAAGGGTCACCCCTTCTTACCTCTCACTGGCTGATCCTGGATTAGGTAGGGTTTTCAAGTCTCTACCCTGGTCCAGTGGTGAGGAGTTCCTACGTCACTGGGGAAGAGAGGGGAAGCGATTCTGTGGCAAGGCCCAAAGATGGTGTTTGATTGGTCCTGCCCAGTCAAGGTGTGACTCAGTCCTCTGTCTCTGGGGAACTGACTGGCTTGCTCATTTTTTCACACGTTCTATGAAAATGCAGTTTTGGGTTCTAGTGTGCACAGACCCCTGTTCTCAGCCCTAATGGATGCCTCAGAGAATGAGACAAGAGTCCTCTTTGGGTTAGCCATCAAGTCTCATGAGCAGGTGTCGAGTTACTGGGGACTCATGGCCCATGTCCTGAGTGAGTCCTGGAGAAGACTAGCCAGGGTTGAACATAACAGCACACAAGAGGCAGTGGACAGATAGGGAGAGGGTGTGGGAGAAGGGATGCTTCGTGGGGCCAGGCCTGTGAGCCAAGGAGAGCCTTGGGAGAATTCCCCTTGGGAGCAGCCCCTACCTGGGTCCCCATTGGTTCTGCCTCCTTCTGGCCTCAGGGTAAAGAGAAGCTTCCATCAGGATGTGTCCACCCCGGCTGTGTTCTTCCAGCCCCTCTACAGTGTGCATAACGGGAACTTTCAGTTATGTTGGGCCCCACGGCAGGTGTGGGGTGCAGGTGTGGCTCAGAGGTCTGGCCTGTCTGGGGTGCACCCTTGGGGAGGGTTAGGGGCAAGCATGGGAGCTTTTTTCAGAGCTTTGAGCCTTTATATATGTACACATATTTATATTTATAGTAGCTTTAAATTTTACACACTGTCTCAACTGGGCAAAGAAAATTAGCTTCATTTTCCCTTGCAGATTTCTTTCTTGTTCTGCTGTCTCCGATCCCATTGTTATTTTCATGACTCATCTCTGTTCTGCTTTTCCATCCAGGGAAGTCCTTGCTGCAAGGTGCAAACACTGGGGATGGTCTTGTCCCTCCTCTCCTTCCGCCCCCCTCCCTTTTTTCTTAAAGGTTTATTTATTTATTTGAAAGGCAGAGTTAGAGGCAGAGGGAGAGAAACAGAGAGGTCTTTCATCCACTGGTTCACTCCCCAAATGGCTGCAATGGCTGGAGCTGCACCAATCCAAAGCCAAGAGCCAGGAACTTCTTCCGGGTCTCCCTCATGGATGCAGGGTCCCAAACACTTGGGCCATCTGCTACTGCTTACCCAGGCCATAGCAGGGAGCTGGATTGGAAGTGGAGCAACTGGGATTTGAACCTGCACCCATATGGATGTCGGCACTGCAGGTGGCAGCTTTACCTGCTAGGCCATAGCACTGGCCCCTTGTCCCTTCTTACCTCCTCCCTGTCCTCCTCCAAATGGGTCTGTAAGAAGGGCCTCTGGGCTTGTGCTGCCCTTGGGGCTCTGGCTAGTCCCTGGGCTCCTGCTGTCATGGCCACTGCATAGCCCCTGGTCCCTTCTGGTCCCCCCAGGTAGTTCTCTGGCATTTAGGTCCATGAGTAGACTGCATTTCCCCCTGTGCAAGGACTGTTGGACTCCCACAGGCCACACACAGTCATCAGCAATGCAGTGGGAGACATCAGATCATGTGCACCAAGCGCTGTTCCCATCTTGGGCTGAGACGAAGGCTCCATTGGGCACTCTCTGCTTCCCCTTAGGTTCCTCCCTGAGGACAAAGGAAAGGAAGTGGCCTGGACATTTCCCCAGGATCTGGGCCACGCTGACCCTGCTCTTCCCCAGGATTCCTGCACCCTGTGTGGGAAGGGATGTCTCCTTCCACTATGTTTCCAGAAAATCCTTGTCTCTCTTAACGGGAAGCCTAGGTTTCAAGACTTTGTCCAAAAAAGGCAACGTGGAGCTTAAAACTGAGGATTGGTCCATAGTGCAGGGCAGCCGAGCCAAGGCTGAGCAGGGCGAGACTGTGAGTGGCCTCTGGTCTGTGTCACTCAGCTGCAGGAACCTGGTCTTCTCTACAGAGCTGTGGCACTTGCCAGGGCTCATTCAGACCTTCAGGGCTGGCCTGCTGTGGACTGGCTTTCCCAGGAGCAGTGCAGTGAGGAGGGGTGGGAGCAGTGCAGTGAGGAGGGGTGGGAGCAGTGCAGTGAGGAGGGGTGGGGTACCGGGAGTGTCTGTGGACTGGCTTTCCCAGGAGCAGTGCAGTGAGGAGGAGTGGGGTACTGGGAGCGTCTGTGGACTGGCTTTCCCAGGAGCAGTGCAGTGAGGAGGAGTGGGGTACCGGGAGCGTCTGTGGACTGGCTTTCCCAGGAGCAGTGCAGTGAGGAGGGGTGGGGTACCGGGAGCGTCTGTGGACTGGCTCTCCCAGGAGCAGTGCAGTGAGGAGGGGTGGGGTACCGGGAGCGTCTGTGGACTGGCTCTCCCAGGAGCAGTGCAGTGAGGAGGGGTGGGGTACTGGGAGCGTCTGTGGACTGGCTTTCCCAGGAGCAGTGCAGTGAGGAGGGGCAGGGTACCAGGAGCGTCTGTGGACTGGCTTTCCCAGGAGCAGTGCAGTGAGGCGGGGTGGGGTACTGGGATCGTCTGGTGGAGGCTTGTGGTCCCACTGAGCAACCAGCCTCCTTTCAGGGGCGGGGCCTTCTGTAGCCTCTCAGAAGTGTCAGGGCTGCTGTCCTTAGCCCAGTCCTTTGACAGGTGTCTGCTGACTGCAGGGTTTGGGGTGGGGATGACTAGGTCTGCATGTGCTGGCAGGGTTTGCTCTGTCCTCGGCACCAGGCACTACTTGTTTTATTTTTATTTTTATTTTTATTTTTTTATCTTTTATTTAATGAATATAAATTTCCAAAGTACGACTCATGTGTTACAATGGCTTCCCCCCCCATACCGTCCCTCCCACCCACAACCCTCCCCTTTCCCACTCCCTCTCCCCTTCCATTCACATCAAGATTCATTTTCGATTATCTTAATATACAGAAGATCAGCTTAGTATACCTTAAGTAAAGATTTCAACAGTTTGCTCCCACACAGAAACATAAAGTGAAAAATAATAGATGATTTTTTTTAAATGATGATGAAATCAGATCAGACCTATTGTCATGTTTAATCCTAGTGAGAGTCAAGTTGGGAATTGATAATTTCTTTTTTATTTTTTTACAGAAGATCAGTTTAGTGTACATTAAGTAAAGATTTCAATCGTTTGCACCCCCATAGAAACACAAAGTGAAATATACTGTTTGAGTACTCGTTATAGCATTAAGCCTCAGTGTACAGCACGTTAAGGACAGAGATCCTACATGAGGAGTAAGTGCACAGTGACTCCTGTTGTTGACTTTACAAATTGACACTCCTGTTTATGGCATCAGTAATCTCCCTATGCTCCAGTTATGAGTTTCCAAGGCTATGGAAGCCCCTTGAGTTCTCCGACTCTTATCTTGTTTAGACACGGTCATAGTCAAAGTGGAGGTTCTCTCCTCCCTTCAGAGAAAGGCACCTCCCTCTTTGAAGACCTGTTCTTTCCACTGGGATCTCACTCACAGAGATCTTTTTGCCAGAGTGTCTTGGCTTTCCATGCCTGAAATACTCTCATGGGCTTTTCAGCCAGATCCGAGTGCCTTTAGGGCTGATTCTGAGGCCAGAGTGCTATTTAGGACATCCACCATTCTATGAGTCTGCTGAGTATCTCACTTCCCATGTTGGATCACTCTCCCCTTTATTTATTCTATCGGTTGGTGTTAGCAGATATTAGACTTGTTTATGTGCTCCCTTTGACTCTTAGTCCTTTCATTATGATCAATTGTGAACTGAAATTGATCACTTGGAATAGTGAGATGGCATTGGCACATGCCACCTTGATGGGATTGAATTGGAATCCCCTGGTATGTTTCCAACTCTACCAATTGGGGCAAGTCAGCCCGAGCATACCAGGCACTACTTGTACTCAGCCTCTGGATCCTGTGAGCATCAGGCCCTAGCTGGGGGAGCAGTGAGGGACTTGAAAGGACTCGGGTCCCGTAGGGAAGACAGAATGTTCCAGCACAGGCCCTGTTTGGCCTCTGGGTGTGGCTGTCAGGAGAGCTTCCTGCAGGGGGAGGGAGGCTGGGCTGGCTGAGCAGGAGGCCCCTGCTCCCAGATGAGCATTTCCCAGAGTCCTTTCCTTCTCCTGTTCTCTGTTCCAGACCAGGCTGGCAGCTAAGTAAGCCATGTTGGTGTCTGGGGACAGCAGGACGGAGGTTCAGTGACAAGCCCCAGGGAAGTTGGCTCCTCACAAGGCTGAGCTGAGGCCAATGCTCCCAGGCAGTCAGAGCTGGAGGTCTCCACCTGGCTGCAGCAGTGGCCTGGAAGGTGGCCACTACAGGGAGTGGTCTGGGAAAGAGTGGCGGATGGAGGAGCATGCACCTGGTATTTTCCTAGGGCTACAGTCACCAAGTACCACAAACTGGGTGGCTCAGACCACAGAGCTGTCATCTCACAGCTGTGCAGCAGGGGAGTGTGGAGGGCAGGTGTTGGCAGTGCTGGGCTCCCTCTGAAGGCGCTGGGCAAGCGCTGTCTTGGTCACCAACTTGTTTCATGGCTGTGATGGCTGACACAGCTTCACAAGGCATCTTCCTGGTTCCCTCTTTTTATAAGGACACAACAGCAGCAGGTTAATGCTGACCCTGATGACCTCATCTTAGCTCGATCATCTGCAAAGACCCTATTTCCATCTGAGGATGAGGTCACCCTCACAGGTACTGGGGGTGAGGACTTCACCGTATGAATTGTGGGGACACCATGTAACACAGAACAGCACCCCTGCCGCTGCCCATGACTACCTCCTTGATGGCCCCAAGACTTTGGTCCTTCCTGGCTGCCCCAGGCAGAGCTCATAAGAACCTGACTTTGACTTTGGAGGTGGCAATTGGGTCATCTGCTGGTGAGGGCTGGGATGAGACTGTTCTGAAGTTCTGAAGGTGGGTAAAGTGGAGGCTGCTCTCTTTTCAGGGGATGAGCCTCCTGGGTGCTCTCACATTCCCTGAGGCCTGGGAGGGGGATTCCTTCAGCCCCTGGCCCCCAGAGGCCAGAGCCTCTTCTGGCTCAGGGTTGGCTTCCCACCTGCTCTGCATGTCTGCAAAGCCCCTGAGGTTTTGTGGTGAGTCTCAGTGGAGCAGGATCCTGGACAGTGGGGATGTGGGAGGCCCCAGAGAGTGAGAGGACTGTGGGCAGAAGTGAGGTGCAGGCATCCTCAGCTCTAACCAAGTGTAAAAGTACCAGCTTTGGAACTAAGCAGATGGCTTAGATGAATCCACTTCCCGGAGCTGGCCTCTGGGCAGCCCCAGGCTGGTGTATCTGTAAATGTTTGTGCAGCTTCACATGGGACCCGGGCCACCTCCATGATCAGACAAATGACCCCATAGCCAGGACAGCTCTCCTGTGAGGCCTGAACATATGTTCATTTCCCCTGAGCACCTGGGTATGTGGCTCTGGGCTGGAGCCTGAATGTGCACCGTCACCTTCCTGTTTGTTCATGTGACTAAGCCACACCTGGCAGAGCAGCTGTGAGTTCACTTGAGCAAGACACCTGCATATGGCAGTGCTCCAGAAGTGCTTATTTCCCCTCACCTAGATGGGAAAACCCTTGGAAACCCTGTGCCAGTGTCTGGGTTACAGCAGGGCTAGGGTGGAAGACCCTGTAAACTGCAAGGAGGCCTCATTGGTCACTGGACATCTGTGAGGGCCTCAGAGAGATGGTAACCTTGAATTTTTAAGCTTTATTTATTTCAAAAGCAGAGTTATTGGAGGGAGTAGGGTCTTCCATCCACTGGTTCACTCCCCAGATGCCTGCAACAGCCGGAGCTGGGCTGATCCAAAGCCAGGACCCTGGAGCTTCTTCCAGGTCTCTGATGTGGGTGCAAGGGCCCAAGAACTTGGACCATCTTCTACTGCTTTCCCAGACTATTAGTAGAGAGCTGAATCAGAAGTGGAGCAGCTGGGTCTTGAACCAGCAGCCATGTAGAATATTGGCACTTCAGGGAGCAGCTTACCCGCTACACCATAGCGCTGGCCCTGACCTTGATCTTAAATATGAAATGGTCACTGGGTGCCGGCTCAGTGGGTTAAGCTGCCACCTGTGACACCAGCATCCTATAAGAGTGCTGGTTTGAGTCCCTGCTGCTCCACTTCCAAACCAGCTCCCTGCTAATGCTTCTGGGAAAGCAGTGAGGGATGGCCCAAGTCCTGGGGTCCCTGCCTTTCAAATAAATAAACAAATATTATAAGGAAAAAGAACTGGCCACTGAGCTTGGGAGCTGAGTGGGCAGTGTAGATGGAACACAGGTGTCCAGAGCAAGCTGGACAGCCCTGGGCAGGACTGGATGTGGATGGACAAGAATGCCAACCAAGGGAATGCCATGGGGGGAGGACTTACCCTGATGAGTGAACCCTGGGGATTAGATTTTTTTTTTGAGGAAAAAAGTCATATAACGTAAAATTTCTGTAGCTCAGTGGTATTTTAGTGCGTGTACAATGTTGTGCAGCCATCTGGTTAGTTCCAAAGCATTCTTATCACCCCAAAGGAGATCCCCTACCCATTAAGCAGTTGCTCCTCACTCCCCTCCCTCTGGCCCTCTCCCCCCACCCCCATCTGCTTTCTGTCTCTGGGTTTCTGGGTGTTTCGTATGAATGGACTTGTGCAGTGCATGAATCTCATGGCCACCTTGTCTTTTGTGGCTTCTGCACCCTGTGTCATTGTGTCAGCACCTTGGTCCTAATTTTTCCATTGTGTGGATTTTTTTCCATGGGACAGATTTACCATGGATCATTTGTGCATCTGTTGAGGGCCATTTGTGTTCTTTCCATCTTTCTGTAATTGAGAACTGTGCTGATGTGAACATTTGTGTACAAATTGCTGCTAGTTTTCTGATCTTCCACAGTGACTACAGCATCTTACATTTCCATTTGTGCTGTTCCATCCCAGGATGTGCCTTAGTATGAAGGTGGAATTGGGAGCAGAGCTGAGCTTCAAAGCCAGACACCTCGTTAGGGTTGATGGGTATCCCATGTGGCATCTTAACAGCCAGGCCAAAATGCATCCCCTGAAGTGGTTACTAGGGCTAGGGTTATTTTATTTTATATATTTATTTTTTAATTTATTTTTAATTTTTATTTTTTTGACAGGCAGAGTGGACAGTGAGAGAGAGAGACAGAGAGAAAGGTCTTCCTTTGCCGTTGGTTCACCCTCCAATGGCCGCCATGGCCGGCGCGCTGCGGCTGGCACACTGCGCTGATCTGATGGCAGGAGCCAGGTACTTATCCTGGTCTCCCATGGGGTGCAGGGCCCAAGTACTTGGGCCGTCCTCCACTGCACTCCCTGGCCACAGCAGAGAGCTGGCCTGGAAGAGGGGCAACCAGGACAGAATCCGGCGCCCTGACCGGGACTAGAACCCGGTGTGCCGGTGCTGCAAGGCGGAGGATTAGCCTAGTGAGCCGCGGCGCTGGCCCTTATTTTATATATTTATTTGAAAAGAGAGTTAGAGAGAGATGCAGGGGGGAGAGAGAAACCGAAATCTCCCATTCACTGGTTCAATCCCCAGAGGGCCTCAACTGCTGGGATTGGCCAGGCCAAAGTCAGATACTGGAACTCCACCCAGGTCTCCTGTGTGGGTGGCAGGGGTTCAAATACTTGGGCCACTCTCTGTTGCCTTTCTAGATGCATTAGCATGGAGCTGAATCAGAAGTGGAGCAGCCTGGACTTGAAGCTGTGCTTAAATGGGATGTCCGTGTTGCTGCACCACAATGCTGGGCCATTGATGTTGCCCTTTGATGCACAGAAGTATTTTTTTAAATAAAGATTTTTTTTTCTTTACTTGGAATGGGAAACAGAGAGAGAGAGAGAGAGAGAGTGTTTTCCATCTGCTGATTTACTCCCCAAATGCCTGCAACAGCCTGGAGCTGGGCCAGGCCAAAGCCAGGACCCCAGAAGTTTGGCCAAGATCTGATGCCCCCAAGGCACATTATCAGGAAGCTGGATTGGAAATGCAACGTAGCTGGAACCTGAACCAGGCCTTCTGATATAGGTTTGGGCTAGGCCAGAACCAGGAGCCTGGAACTCCATTCAGGTCTCCCACGTGCGTGGCAGAGGCCCGAGCATTTGGACCACTGTCTTTTACCTCCCCAGGTGCACTAGCAGGAAGTTGGGTTGGACTTGGAGCAGCTGGGATTTGAACAAATGGGATACCAGCCTTGGAGGCAGCAGCTTTACCTGCTGTTATACAATGCAGGCCCCACAGTTTTCAATTTTGATGAACTCCAATTTATCTCTTGTTTTGTTTTGGTTTGTTGCTTTGGGTGTCATTCCAAGAAAAAAAATCATTGCAGAATCCAGTGCTACTAAATACATGAAAAGCTGCTCAACGTCATTTAATCATTAGATAATTGAAAATCAGACCAGGATAGGGAGAGTCCAGCTGCTTATGCTATTTCCCCAACAACAGGTCGGGAGCAAATGTTCACCTAGTGATTTGTTGACCTGTACCGGGTTTGGGCCACTTGTGCCCAGCTCACAAGCCCTTGCTGCCCTGTTAACCTGATGCTTCATGGAGCAATCACAGAAGAGCTAACCAGTCAGGAAGAATACAGTCACTACCATGGAAACAGAAATATTTTTGTAAAATGTATTTGAAATCTCTGGAAAATTAGCAATCTTTTATCAAAGAGTGTCTATTTTCTCCAACAATTTTGTTATAGATACTTGTCCGTTTCATAGTTGCATAAAAATAATCAAGCTTAGGGGCTGGCACTGTGGCGTAGCAGGTAAAGCTGCCACCTGCAGTGCCAACATCCCATGTGGGTGACCTGTTTGAGTCCCAGCTGCTCCACTTCCAATCCAGCTCTCTGCTGTGGCCTGGGAAAGCACTGTACAATGGCTCAAATGCTTAGGCCCCTGCACCCACGTGGGAGACCTGGAAGAAGCTCCTTGCTCCTGGCTTCAGATCAGCCCAGCTCCAGCCATTGTGGCCATTTGGGCAGTGAACCAGCAAATGGAAGATTCTGTCTCACACTGCCTGTGTTCAAATAAATAAATCTTTAATATATATATATATATATAATTAATTCATCTTGATCTCCATGGAGATCAGATAGATTCTACCAGATGCCTAATTTAGGAGTGGCTTGAAGACGTAAAAGCTCTTCTCTCTTCCTAACTGTGGATTTGCACAGTTAAGCAATGTCTTTAAATTGTCTGTCTTTCCAGGCCTCATTGCCTACACTGTGTCTGATTGTCCAGTAAGCCTGGGTATAAACACGTTCTTGTTAACAGTGTGTGGGCTGTGAAAGCACTAGGTCATCATGTGATTTCTAATGAAGGAATAATTCAGAACTGGCATGTTTCTGAAAGTTTCAAAACATGTAACCACCAACTTTACTTAAAGTTCCGCCCTGCTTTGAGAAAAGCAATTGGTTTTATTAGTGTATCATTTTAAATATGGCTTAGAAGTAAAAAGCTTCTGCGTTTCTTATCTGGGTTATACAAATGGGATGCCACCACTGCATGTGTTGCATGTGGTGGCTTTACCCGCTGCGCTGCAGAGTCGGGCCCACAGTCTGTAGTCTCATTGGTTTCCCTCGTTTATACCTTTGTCAGTGCCAGGGTTCACCCAAGATCCCACATGACATTCAGTTGTCAGGTTTCTCTAGGCTTCTCCTGATGCTTTCTGAGGTCTTGGCAGTATTGAGGAGGACCTGTCTGGTATTTTGTAGAATGCTCTCCACTGGGGGGACAGCATTGTGGTGCAGTGGATTAAGCCTCTGCCAGCATCCAATATGCATTTGGGAAAGCAGTGGGAGATGGCACAGGGACCCATGTGGGAGACCTGAAGAAGCTCCTGACTTCAGATCGGTGCAGCTCTGGCTCTGTAGTCATTTAGGAAATGAGCCAACTGATGGAAGACCTCTTTGTGTCTCTTCCTCCCTCTGTCTGTAATCTGCCTCTCAAATAAATAAATAAATGTTACAAATAAAAACTTACATGTAGCAGCTGACTGTGCTTGTCGCATCTTGACTCATAGCTGACAATACAAGGAAATACTTGTGAATTCTACAGTTGCACACCTAACTGTAAATATTTCTATGGGGAGCTGTCTATATGTTAAGCTGAATGAGAGCTAATGCTGATATCTGCAATCAATGGACTCTGTTCCAGTGTTGTGACAGGAACCATTCCAGCCCTCCCCACTTGCTCATCTGTAGCTTCTCCTTCCAGCATTGAGAAGCCCAGCTTTTACCATCTGCCATTTATTTAATTCATTAATCTATTATGAACATTGGATTCACTGTTGTTCTTCCAGACTGCAGGTTGTGACATAACACAAAATATGTACACACCCACATGACAGACCCATAGGAAGCTCCTGGCTTGTGGCTTCAGACTGGCCCAGCTCCAGCTTTGTAGCCATTTTGATAGTGAACCAGTGGATAGAAGACCTCTCTCTGTCTCTCCCTTTGTCTATAATTCTGCCTTGCAAATAAATAAATATTTTTTAAAAAGTAGAGTTAAAAGAGAAGTTTTTTAAAAAAAGATGGATGTATTTGAAGGCAGAGTGACAGGTTGGAAGGGAGGGAGGGAGAGAGAGAGAGAGGGAGACAGACAGACAGAGACCTTTTGTCTGTTGATTTAACCACACACAGCCACAACTACCAGGTCTGGTCCAGGCTGAAGCTAGAAGCCAAGAACTCCATCTGGGTCTCTCACACGGGTGGTAGCAACCCAAGTACTTGGGCCATCTTCTGCTGCCTTTGCAGGAGCATTAGCATGGAGCTGGATCAGAAGTGGAGGAGCCAGGACTTAAACCCATGCTTCTGTATTGGATGCTGACATCTCAGGTGGCTGTGTGATCTGCTGCATCACAATGCCAGCTCTGGTAAGTTTTTTTGGCGCAATAAACATTTGAAATCCAGAGGCTGGCCTTGCAGTGTAGTGGGTTGGGCTGCCACTTATGACACTGGCATTCCATGTTGGCGATGGTTCAAGACCTGATGCTACACTTCAGATCTCGCTCCCTGCTGGTGTGCTTGGGAAGGCCACAGAGGATGGCCCAGGTGCTTGGGCTCCTGCCCCCACATGGGACACCCAGAGCAAGCTCTTGGATTCTGCGTTCAGCTCTGCCCAGCCCTGGGCCATTTGAGCAATGAACCAGCAGATGGAAGATGTCTCTCTCTCTCTTCCCTCTCTTTCTCTGTAACTCTGCCTTTCAAATAAATACATATATCTTTTTTGTAAAAATTTGAAATCCATGCATATGCTTTTCAGAATATTATTTCCCATAAATTTCTAATGAAAAAAACCATGCTTGCTTTCAAATGTTTTTGCAGCAAAATACATTGATCTTTTAATTCCATCTTCCAGTAACTTCTTGAAGTCCTCTCATGTTTGGTCTCTGTCCCCTGTTTTTGGCGTATTGCTTCTAAAACCTTTACAGTGTCCTGAGTGATAGGAGTCCTGCAAGCCTCTTGTGTTCTAATATGTGTTTGGTCTTTTCATTTCTTTCTAAGTCTTTGATCTCTCCTGGTTGATAGGAAAGGTCTTTTGTTCCAGTGAGAACACTTGTATGTTCTTGGATGCTCTTGGATAGCTTCAGGATGGGGCTGGTTATCAGAAAGCCAAGCTATGATTAGAGACCTGGAACTTCCAGTCCCTTCCCTGATCCTCTGGGATGAGAGGGCTGGAGATGGAGTGAATCATCATCATGCCTGCCTGATGAAGCCTCCAGAGGATCCCTAAAAGATGTGCTTCAGGGAGCTTCTGTGGTTGTGAACACATCCATGTGCCAAGAGGGTGGGTGGTGCCCAGCTCCATGGGATGGAAGCCCTGCCTTGGGACTATTGTGGGCCTCATCCTAGGTGCCTTTAGCTGTGCATGTGTGTCCTTCATCACACCTTTATAATAACCCATTGTATTAGTCCTGCCTGGCTGCTGTCACACAATAGCCTGGTAATTTATAAATGACAGATTTTTCCTGCCCACAATTCCAGTCTCCAGAAAGTCCAAGACCAAGTCTCTGAGAGACTTGAGCCTAGTGAGGGCCCACTCTTCATGGATGGTGCATTTACTGTGTCATATTCTACAGACTCCAGCAGGTGCCTATGTGGGATGCTGGTGATGCCAGCAGCGACTTTACCTGCTAAGCCACAATGTCAGCTTCCCTTTTCTTCTGTCTTATTTCATCTATTCTAGGATTTTAAACAGTTGTCATCTTTGCTGGGAATTTTATTGGGATTCCACTGAATCTGCAGGTCACATTGGAAGGGATTGTCATGCCTTAACAATGATCACCGTTCTGCTCCTTCATGAGGAATAACTCTGTACTTATTTATATTCTTTCTGATTTTCCTCCAACAGTGTTTCTTCTTTTAAGATTCATTTGTTTATTTGAAGAGCAGATTTATGGAGAGAGAGAAGGAGAGACAGAGATCTTCCACCTGCTGGTTCACTCCCCTAATGTCCCCAGCAGCCAGTGCTGGCAAGCCTGGAGTTTCTTCTGGTTACCCACATGGGTTTCAGGGGCCCAAGCACTTGGGCCATCTTCTGCTGCCTCCCCAGGTGCATTATCCAGAATTCAAAATGCAGCTTGTGTGGGATGCTGGCACTGTAGGTAGTTGCTTGACCTCCTGAGCCAGAGTACTGACCTCTCCCTATCATGTCTCAAGGTTTCTGAGTGCACGTGTGTATATATTTTGTTACATTTATACCTTAGGACTTCAATTTTTATGGTGCTGTTGAAAATTCCAATTGCATAGTGTCAGGAACCCACCACTAGAGTAATCTACAGCTTCAGTGAGACCATGGTGGGTGGGCATGGTCGCCACTTTATTGTGTTACTGAGCAATGGGTAGTGGCCTTTGAGGACCCCAGATGCTGGCAGAGGGCACATGACTCCACTCTGCCTGAGACTGCCATGTCAGTTGAAACTCCTTGGCCATGCTACACCTAGAGCCTCCTTCCCCTGGGGACCCTGAGAGCCTCCTTCCCCTGGAAGAACCCTGAGAGTCTTTGACTGCCAGTTCAGTCTGCAAATGGTCACAACAGCTGAAGCTGGGATCATCCAAAGCCAGGATCCAGGAGCCTCTTTCCCCTGGAAGAACCCCTGAGAATCTCCTTCCCCTGGGGTCTGTGGACTCCACTCACCTCCAGAGTGATTGAGGCAAGCAGTGTCTCCCGCCAACTGCAGTCAGTGTTTCCACAGATCTGAGACACAGATTCCTTGTCATCTTTTGCATTGCATACTCTGATGCTCGCATATTCTATATAATTTAAGTAGATTGTCATTTACTCCTTTTTAAAAAATAGTTACTTGAAAGGGGAGGGGGAGAGAGAGCGAGAGCTTCCACCTTCTGGTGTATTCCCCAAATGGCTGCAATGGTCAGTACTAGGCCCCATGAATGCAGGGTCCCAAGTACTTGAGGCATCTTCCACTGCCTTCCCAGGCACATTAGCAAGGAGCTGGTTAGGAAGTGGATCAGCCTGGACTCAAACTTGCACCTGAACCGGATGCTGGTATTACAGGTGGTGGTTTTATCCACTCCACCACAGTGCCAGCCCCTGATATACACATTTTTTTTTTTTAGAGAAATGACAGAGAGAATGAGTTCTCACCTGCCAGTTAACTCCAGAAATTCCTGCAACAGGCCCTAGATGGTAGGGAGCCAGGAACTCAATCCAGTGTCTCACGTGGGTACCAGGAACCAAACAGTTTGACGCCTTCTGTTGAGGCCACCCAGGATCTGCATTAGCAGGAAGCTGGAGTCAGGAGCCAGAGCCCAGAATCAAGCCCAGGCACTCAGATGTGGAACTTGGGCATCTCAACCACTCGACCAAATGCCTGCCCCGAGTGCATACTCTTCACCAGTGTC
>NC_091441.1:124460439-124463370 GCF_964237555.1 Oryctolagus cuniculus
TTAGGGTTAGGGTTAGGGTTAGGGTTAGGGTTAGGGTTAGGGTTAGGGTTAGGGTTAGGGTTAGGGTTAGGGTTAGGGTTAGGGTTAGGGTTAGGGTTAGGGTTAGGGTTAGGGTTAGGGTTAGGGTTAGGGTTAGGGTTAGGGTTAGGGTTAGGGTTAGGGTTAGGGTTAGGGTTAGGGTTAGGGTTAGGGTTAGGGTTAGGGTTAGGGTTAGGGTTAGGGTTAGGGTTAGGGTTAGGGTTAGGGTTAGGGTTAGGGTTAGGGTTAGGGTTAGGGTTAGGGTTAGGGTTAGGGTTAGGGTTAGGGTTAGGGTTAGGGTTAGGGTTAGGGTTAGGGTTAGGGTTAGGGTTAGGGTTAGGGTTAGGGTTAGGGTTAGGGTTAGGGTTAGGGTTAGGGTTAGGGTTAGGGTTAGGGTTAGGGTTAGGGTTAGGGTTAGGGTTAGGGTTAGGGTTAGGGTTAGGGTTAGGGTTAGGGTTAGGGTTAGGGTTAGGGTTAGGGTTAGGGTTAGGGTTAGGGTTAGGGTTAGGGTTAGGGTTAGGGTTAGGGTTAGGGTTAGGGTTAGGGTTAGGGTTAGGGTTAGGGTTAGGGTTAGGGTTAGGGTTAGGGTTAGGGTTAGGGTTAGGGTTAGGGTTAGGGTTAGGGTTAGGGTTAGGGTTAGGGTTAGGGTTAGGGTTAGGGTTAGGGTTAGGGTTAGGGTTAGGGTTAGGGTTAGGGTTAGGGTTAGGGTTAGGGTTAGGGTTAGGGTTAGGGTTAGGGTTAGGGTTAGGGTTAGGGTTAGGGTTAGGGTTAGGGTTAGGGTTAGGGTTAGGGTTAGGGTTAGGGTTAGGGTTAGGGTTAGGGTTAGGGTTAGGGTTAGGGTTAGGGTTAGGGTTAGGGTTAGGGTTAGGGTTAGGGTTAGGGTTAGGGTTAGGGTTAGGGTTAGGGTTAGGGTTAGGGTTAGGGTTAGGGTTAGGGTTAGGGTTAGGGTTAGGGTTAGGGTTAGGGTTAGGGTTAGGGTTAGGGTTAGGGTTAGGGTTAGGGTTAGGGTTAGGGTTAGGGTTAGGGTTAGGGTTAGGGTTAGGGTTAGGGTTAGGGTTAGGGTTAGGGTTAGGGTTAGGGTTAGGGTTAGGGTTAGGGTTAGGGTTAGGGTTAGGGTTAGGGTTAGGGTTAGGGTTAGGGTTAGGGTTAGGGTTAGGGTTAGGGTTAGGGTTAGGGTTAGGGTTAGGGTTAGGGTTAGGGTTAGGGTTAGGGTTAGGGTTAGGGTTAGGGTTAGGGTTAGGGTTAGGGTTAGGGTTAGGGTTAGGGTTAGGGTTAGGGTTAGGGTTAGGGTTAGGGTTAGGGTTAGGGTTAGGGTTAGGGTTAGGGTTAGGGTTAGGGTTAGGGTTAGGGTTAGGGTTAGGGTTAGGGTTAGGGTTAGGGTTAGGGTTAGGGTTAGGGTTAGGGTTAGGGTTAGGGTTAGGGTTAGGGTTAGGGTTAGGGTTAGGGTTAGGGTTAGGGTTAGGGTTAGGGTTAGGGTTAGGGTTAGGGTTAGGGTTAGGGTTAGGGTTAGGGTTAGGGTTAGGGTTAGGGTTAGGGTTAGGGTTAGGGTTAGGGTTAGGGTTAGGGTTAGGGTTAGGGTTAGGGTTAGGGTTAGGGTTAGGGTTAGGGTTAGGGTTAGGGTTAGGGTTAGGGTTAGGGTTAGGGTTAGGGTTAGGGTTAGGGTTAGGGTTAGGGTTAGGGTTAGGGTTAGGGTTAGGGTTAGGGTTAGGGTTAGGGTTAGGGTTAGGGTTAGGGTTAGGGTTAGGGTTAGGGTTAGGGTTAGGGTTAGGGTTAGGGTTAGGGTTAGGGTTAGGGTTAGGGTTAGGGTTAGGGTTAGGGTTAGGGTTAGGGTTAGGGTTAGGGTTAGGGTTAGGGTTAGGGTTAGGGTTAGGGTTAGGGTTAGGGTTAGGGTTAGGGTTAGGGTTAGGGTTAGGGTTAGGGTTAGGGTTAGGGTTAGGGTTAGGGTTAGGGTTAGGGTTAGGGTTAGGGTTAGGGTTAGGGTTAGGGTTAGGGTTAGGGTTAGGGTTAGGGTTAGGGTTAGGGTTAGGGTTAGGGTTAGGGTTAGGGTTAGGGTTAGGGTTAGGGTTAGGGTTAGGGTTAGGGTTAGGGTTAGGGTTAGGGTTAGGGTTAGGGTTAGGGTTAGGGTTAGGGTTAGGGTTAGGGTTAGGGTTAGGGTTAGGGTTAGGGTTAGGGTTAGGGTTAGGGTTAGGGTTAGGGTTAGGGTTAGGGTTAGGGTTAGGGTTAGGGTTAGGGTTAGGGTTAGGGTTAGGGTTAGGGTTAGGGTTAGGGTTAGGGTTAGGGTTAGGGTTAGGGTTAGGGTTAGGGTTAGGGTTAGGGTTAGGGTTAGGGTTAGGGTTAGGGTTAGGGTTAGGGTTAGGGTTAGGGTTAGGGTTAGGGTTAGGGTTAGGGTTAGGGTTAGGGTTAGGGTTAGGGTTAGGGTTAGGGTTAGGGTTAGGGTTAGGGTTAGGGTTAGGGTTAGGGTTAGGGTTAGGGTTAGGGTTAGGGTTAGGGTTAGGGTTAGGGTTAGGGTTAGGGTTAGGGTTAGGGTTAGGGTTAGGGTTAGGGTTAGGGTTAGGGTTAGGGTTAGGGTTAGGGTTAGGGTTAGGGTTAGGGTTAGGGTTAGGGTTAGGGTTAGGGTTAGGGTTAGGGTTAGGGTTAGGGTTAGGGTTAGGGTTAGGGTTAGGGTTAGGGTTAGGGTTAGGGTTAGGGTTAGGGTTAGGGTTAGGGTTAGGGTTAGGGTTAGGGTTAGGGTTAGGGTTAGGGTTAGGGTTAGGGTTAGGGTTAGGGTTAGGGTTAGGGTTAGGGTTAGGGTTAGGGTTAGGGTTAGGGTTAGGGTTAGGGTTAGGGTTAGGGTTAGGGTTAGGGTTAGGGTTAGGGTTAGGGTTAGGGTTAGGGTTAGGGTTAGGGTTAGGGTTAGGGTTAGGGTTAGGGTTA